>NW_028186756.1:11508496-11601336 GCF_003343005.1 Rhea americana | reverse complement strand
AAAAAAAGAAGCATCAGTCATACTAAGCACCCATCTGGAAATTAAATGTCAAAGATAAATGCAAGAGAGGGGAAAAAATCAAATCAGAAAGTCAGTGTGCTTACAGGAAGACACAGACTGTTCCGAACAAAATTACTGAAGAAATGAAATATTTGCTGAATGCTAGACACTTGCTTTGATTCTTTTTTTCTCTCCCCACAGTATGACCACCTTACTATCTTTTAAAAACGTGATCTTTTTTGTAATCTCACTTATAACAAGCATTTCTGTGACAAATTTCAGAGTAATTTAATCCAGGACACGAGTACACTTACAACTTTCATTTTATACCTTACAGATTGCATGTTATGGACATGTAAGAAAAAAAATCTTAATCATTATATTTATGCATGATTCCCCTCCTTTTAAGCGGCTCCCATTACAGGCCTGATAGGAAGGGCTGCATTTTAAAAAGCAAAACTTCTCCCTGCTTACGTGGCAGTCGCAAATTACCAGACTCCGGTGCAGAACGCCCGCGAGCCCCCGCAGGAACGGCCCCGAAGGGACGGACGGGCAGAGCCACGGCTCCAAGGAACAAGCGTGGGTCTGCACTGCCTGCCATACCCCACAGGGCTCCTCCGACCAGGCTGTGGGAGCTCGGGGGCCACCTCGGGGCCGCCGCGTGTGGCGATACGCGGGCGCTGAGCCGGCGCGGGCGCAGCCGCGGGGACCCGAGCGCCGCGGGGGACGGGGCAGAGCGGCTCTGGCCCGCGTCCCCGCGCCGGGCCGCGGGCTCCCACCGTCGGCGACGGGAGACCTGCGCCCGCGTCTCCGGTGCGAAGCCTGGAAACCGCGACCCGCGCTGGGGCTGAGCTCGTTTGTAACTGCCCTGTTTGACCTGCAGGCGCTTCGGCAGCGTGAGGCGGCCGTTTCCCTGAGGAAATGCGCTCAAAGCCGCTCTCTCAGGCGCGTTCTGGCGCTCGGCGCGCGCTGGCCCAAGTCTTTATTTTGGCAGAATCTGTCAGGTGTTAGGCCGCGTTTTAGTTGCCTCGCAGGCGAAGCTGTGGAGGTTTGAAAAACGCAAATCGAATTCAGACTCCAGGCGTCGGTCGTACGCCGGGCGGAGGGAACTGAGTCCACCTTTGCCAGACCCATGAAACTCAAGCGATGCACAACACACAGTTACGAAACCACAACTGTGCCCTACAACATCTGTTTATCACCGTCGTCCTCGTTTCGTGGCTCGTTTGGTCTGGACGAGGCGAACGGCGCTGCCACGCGGCGCTGCGGTAACTCTCCCCGCGCGATACCGGCCTCCGTCTCCGAGCGCGGACAAGGAGGAGGCGTCACGAAGCTCGTCCCGCGCGGACGTCGCGGCTGCGAGCCGGCACACCGCTCGCGCCAGGTCAGGCGCTCGTTTACGAGCGACCCGGGCACTGCATGCCAGGTGTGGACTTTTGGGGAAAAAATCCTTTAATCAGAGGTCTGCAGAAAGTTTCATTATTTTACACAAACTCAGCCGCTCTGTACCTTACTGATCTGCCCCTCTGCCCAGCGATGAGCCACCTCCTTTCTGTCCTGAGAATTTTCTTTTTTTTTAAACTTGACAGAAAACTACTACAATATTGAACATGGTCATTTTTAGTTCCTAAGGCAACTTTGAATCAAAAATAAACTAGTTTATGTAGTTAGCCTTGATCCAGTCTGGTCCCTCGGCCCATACAGTAGCAAAACACCCTTATATACACTATACTTTGCAAACTGGATTTTGGTAACTCACAGTTAATTTCTCAGATTCCTGAAACGGGCTGGCTGCTTTTGGTCTGGAGGGAATATTACAGTCCTTTACCTTGTGCTTTAAAAGTCTCTGGACAATGTAGTTTTATTCTTCAGACATAAAGAAGAAAAATGCTACCTGCTTGCTACTTTAAAGAGTAGATAAAGTAAACTTATGTGTAATATTAAGTACAATTTGGTGTCATATTCCATCTTACATAGAGCAATTCATTTTATTTTGCAATTTGTCATACTTAGTCCTCAAAATATCACTAATTTCTACATTTTATGAGCTTGGGCTTTTTCCCTTAGGTGTTTTGAACATACTGAGGCTGTATTATCTATACGTGTGCTATCCCCATGTTCTTGTCACTAAACATCGCAGCAATGTCAGGCATTACAATTAACCTTGGAATTCTTCATACATGATGTTAGAGGCGCTTCCAAGCTAAATGTCTAAACTTGAAGAAAATATATGTATCTGACCTGATTTTTAAAAACAAATAGTAAAAACAGTAAGTAAGGGTATGTAATTTCACTGAAACTTTTAGGAGAATGCTTATAAGTGTTGCAGTACAAATGTGAAAATCGTATTTTTTTAACTTTTGTGACAATGTAGTAAAGAACAGGGATTTTCTAATTAATTAGCAAAAAAAAAAAAAAAAAAAAAAAAAAAAAAAGAGCGAGATAGCCATTAGGGAATATTCCCTAATGCGAGATGCATTAGGGAATATAAAGCGTTGCCATAATCAATTACAGGGATACATTCTTTAATTAAATTAAAGTAATGGAAATGGTATATGCTGCAATACTACTATTGAATTAGGAAATTTTAAATAAGATTGTGCGTAGAAAATTGCAATGTAAAATTCTTATTAAAAGTCCACTCTAAAAGTAGTTATATATAATATTTACTTTACATTTGTCATTTGACAACTTTTAACCTTAACTATTTAAACTTTATAACACAATTAGAAAAGAGAGTGTCTACCTACTACAGACCCACTTAAATAATTATCTTTGCTTTACAAGTGACCAACCAAAATTATTATAGTGAAGAACGTGGCCAAACTCTACTGAAATATTTACTCAAATTATGTTGAAGAAATGAAGACACTTTTTAAATGATTTTAACCACATAAAAGGAAGTAGCAGAAATATATTTATCATGATTCTTCTTGAACTGCTCAATTTCAGCATTCATCATCATCCATAAGATTGGTCTATGTTCAGTAAGAGGTCCTCTTCATAAACTACATCACTGAGTATTGCATATTTTATTAAAGTTTTGCTGTTCTCAAAGTCCACCTCCAGGCCAGTATCATTTCATGGAGATAGACATTCTTTTCCATATTACATGTTTTGGAAACTTCTAATTTCCCACATAAATGACAAACATCCAGTAATAAAAAGCATAAAATTTTATATTTGGTGCAAGTAGAAATACTGCAGCTCCCTGTCATGATTCGTTCCCTAAGGTTCAAATCTAAGATTTTTTATTATAGGTAAAATAAAGCAGCTAGGGGCCAGAAGCAGCGTATGTTGCTCCTACAGACATTGGCTTCAACAGCAATACTGCTGGATTTTAACAACTTTGTCTTCTCTGCATACCCCATCACACAGCTTAGCCTTTCAGGTTTTAGTTAAGACACGCCTTTCTGTGGCATACAAAGGCACTTACTACTTTCCTTATTCTGCTGGGATGAAGAACAAAATTTGTCTTGGATTTTTATACAAATAAAGATCAAGAATAAATTCTTTTATGTATGGACAGTGCTGTGCTTTTTCAGCGACATTTCAATGCCAAGGAAAACTCTAAGTGACCTCCAGACCCTCTAACAACCTACATGTTTCTATGATTCTGATGTTATATTTGCAATATTGGACTTGCTTTAAAAAAAAACAGAAAACAAAAAGGAAAACAAAAAAAGGAAAAGGAAAAGAGAAAAGAGAAAAGACATTTAGAACCTTATTAATGTGATGAAAAGTGTAACATACTGGTTAATGTGACAGTACAGCTATTCAAAGTGATGGTAGTTTTTTAATAAGTAAGTATAAATAAAAGCATGAAAAGAATCTTCTGTAACTCTAGTTCATATCCAAAGCCAGGTAATCTTAGAGAAGATGGTTAATGAAATTTTAATGTTATCTTTGTAGCCATTATTATACATCTAATGACAGATATGCAGAATAATTTTTATGTACTGGCTGAGTGATGCAGAAGGAAGCCATCAGGGCATACAGCCTGCTTCTACCAGGCCTGCCAAAACTGAGGTATGCATTCTGACACAGAGCTTATCTCTGCTATGGTTCAACTGAAACATATGATCATACCTTTTTGTTAAGACAATTAAAATTTAGACAAATTGAATTACAGAAAAAACCAGAATCTCTTACTCTGAAATACCTGTGCATTAGGAACATAAAAATGTGGTCTGGCACAACTGTAAGCCACTCTAAAGGGTAACTTCAGTTTGGGCCAATACCCACTTAGTTCTCCTTGGTTCATGCTTGAGATTGTTTGCTAGGTGAGAACTTTTTAATACTGTTTTCTCCCATGTTCTGTGAGAAAAAGCTTTTAAAAATGTGTTGGTCTCCTGTGCTGTCAGTATGGCTCAACTCTAAAGCATTTTCTGCATACAAATTTGTAGCTGTCATCACAGTTTTGGCACAGTGCTGTTTGGGCGTCTTTACGTTCCTGTTAGATTTGTGGTGTATGTGACATTCAAACATTCGCAAACAGTCTGCACGAACGTGATAAATCTGATGTGTCCAACATCAGGTCGGCTTTGCACGCGCAACTCATCTGCATGGAAAACGTGCATTTGTTCTGAAAACGTGACACTGGCTGGTGGGTCTTGGAGATTCCTGCACTCTATAGGCATCAAGCACTAAGTATATGGCATATGAACCCAGAACAAAAGTAACTAATTTCCCCTGGATTTTTATGTTAATCTTTGATTATTTCGTGTTAACCTTGAATTACGCGGTGTGGGGGGAAGGGAGCGAGGGAAGCGATTGCTCTCAGGCATCTTTAACTTTTTATTCATTACCACAGTTCACCTACTCATGTATATAATAATAAGTATAATGGAGATCCAGGAGGAGGAATATAAGTATCAGTTCATTTTTTTTCTTGGAAGTGGAATTGCTACTGGTCAATAGTAAGAATACTTGAAAAAAAATCTGCAGATGCTACAAACTTGCATTGTTGAGTGTCCTACTGGGGTAGCATAATGGAGGACTTCTTTCACCCAGGCTGAATATTTATCATCAAGATACTGCTCTTTCTTTACTGAATTCATGAGGAGGCAGACTGGCAACTTGACAGGATTAGAATCTAATTTCATTTTAGCTTTTAGTCATCTTTCATTCACTAGTATCTATTTGTCTTATATCTATAAAGACATAACAATGTACCAAAAATGACCAAGAAAAGTAGAACATTTTTTACTAAATTCAGCCTTAGATCCTTTTTATCTTACATTGCTTTTCAGTCTAGTCTGTATTTAGACACATATTTAATGGTGGGCCTCACTAGTGAAAAAAATGCACGCTTACATGTGAATTTTGCAGTGACTTACTCATTTTTATGAGAAATTGCATATATAATATTGGACGTATCTTAGCCAAAGGCATTTATCCTTAGAATACGCCTTGTTAACTTTCCAAGGAAATGGGATCCAAAGATATTACCGTACCTGAAGCATCTACTGACTGAGTCATCTTTCGAAATGCCTTTGATTGAACTGCAGTCCTACAACAGGTATGCAAGAGTGCACTCTGAATGCATTTTCAAAGTGACCCTGTCAAACTCATTGTGACTGTATCTTCTCTCTCCGAACTTTTGATAAAACACTCATGATTACATGCTGATTTTGTCAGAAACTCCATTCAGGCATGAACAGTGTTTCTACTGGCAGCAAGGTCATGATACAGCAAGTTTCCATCCCACAAAATAACCTATCATTAAGAACTCATTTTTACCAATTTATTGCCAAACTCCTTTGCAATGTATCTATAGAAATCTTCCTTTTATGCACAGCTTAGCAGATGTCTGGTACCCAGAGAATTCTAACTTCTCAGAAAAGTGCAAAGAAATGCTATCTGTATACAGTCTATGTAAAAAAAGTATCTGGATAGCACATACGACATTGAAAGTGTTCTCATGCACTGATGGTAGTTCACTTTCTCATGCCTCTGGCATTTTAACTATCCATATCATCACTGACTGTATTTATCTTATACAAATCAAAATAGTGTCAAACCAAGTTCCATACATTTTTACCACTTCTTCTACACATTGATTTGTTGGAATGCAAATACCTGCTATTAACAGGGTGTCATCTTGTATCCTTCTGATCAAATCTGAAATTCACTGTTAAGACTAGATGCTCTTTTTTGTTGCTTTTCCTCCTATCTTCATGCACAGCCTACATTTCTACCTCTTCTACTTTGTTTTTATTCTTGTTCAAGTAAAATAGGAGGAATATGAAAATTTCAGTACATTAAATAGTTTACAGTGTGAGATATCTTTGAGAATAATACAATATTTTGATTTTTTTTTCTTTCTAAGAAAAAATAATCTAAGTGCTTATTCCTTCTTCATTTGAATACTTTTGTTTCCTGTCTCTTTGGAAAAAACAAGAGAAGTAGATACAGGTTCATGTTTCACTGTGGTAATGCTTCAAACTCATCAAGAGAAACCAGAATAACATCTGGCCACTGCTTGTGAAAACTGGAGCAGCTTCTAAACTGTTCAAAAATGCAATAGAGTTTTGGATAATCTTCAAATAATGCTTTCTGCTCTGGACAAACAAAAACCTTGGAGAAGATGAAATTTTTCTACTTTTTTTTTTATGATAGAGAATGTACATCAGTTTACACGTACAATGGGTGAAGCTACCTCAAGTAGCTAATGGGGACAGCAACTTACTACAAAACACTTTTTATAAGATGGCTGGTAAATATTTGCTCACTTTCACACAGCAATGAAATGCAATCTTTGACGCTATTTAAAATGAAAGATTGTAGACTTTTCTGTAATACTCATCAAGTAAGGAAAGGATCACTTCAGCTTTGCACTCTACATCATTTAGGAATGTTGTTAAATGTGAGGGTTTTTTATTTGAACTGTAAACAGTCATCTATGTATGTATGTGGGTAGATTCTCAATCCTTCTGCATACAGAAATCACAACACGTTACCCCTGGCCAGATGTAAAGATGTTCCCCACAGAAATTGCAATGAATTTATTCTTTGGAACAGAGCTTTTTCTTCTTTCTTTCTTTCTTCTTTCTTTTTTTCTTTCTTCACAGCATTGTCCTCAGCCATTACCATAATTATTGTTGTTTCATAAGAGGGTAATTACATAATATCAGGGGACATATCTGATATAAAATTTGATGTCAACAGATGCATAATGTACCTTTCACAAAACACATTGCAATCCGGAACTGTTTAAGAACAGTAAGAAACAACAATTTTTAGCTCAATGATTGGTCTTTTGTTAGATCTGAAACACAATGGCATCATAAACCCTTATGAACTATAACGGAAACTAGCTTTTACCTTTTGAAGCACAAATGAAAACCTGCTTAGACTATTTCATGCATGCCATAACTTCACAAATTCTTGAAAAGTATTCATACATTTTTTTGAATACACCAAGACAACTGGCCGTTTCTATGATCGTGTGTAATTCTATACACAGAATGTTTGAAATCCAGAGTTTGCATTTGAACCACCTGCCCAGGCTGTCTCACACTGCTCCTCAGCCACACTGGTTCCCCCATTTCTCCACATTATGCCATAAGATCTTGTATGAAAAATACTGTCTGGAATCCTATAGGAAACCTAATAATAAGCACTGAAGTAAGTAAAGACATTTAAAGTTGCCATCATGTTTTCTATAAACTCCATTTTCTCTGTTTTACTATTTGTATCTTGCTTCTTTTTTTCCTGAATTTAATATAATTTTAGCAGTATTCTGTTTCCTACAGTCTAAATAGTTATTTGTCCTTGAGACTTATGCAGTTTTATCTGGTAAGACATTAGGGGGTAAATGTTTGTAATCAGACTTCTTGTTCTGTATTGTATGTTATTTGAACTTCTTCTCTCTCCCCAGGGAAGAAAGAGTTTTGTTTGCTAGAGGGTATTTTTTGGTTTACTATTAACGCTTTTTTGCATAACAATAGGTAAAATCATACAGCCTGAAAAGACTACTTACAGCATTACTGAGATTTCATATTGCATTTATGAAGAACCGTATTGCTATTATAGAAAGAAGGTACACAGGAGCTGTTAAAAATAGAAACAAAAATCATTAGGTAGTAAAGGCTCTGGCACTATGCTTTGATCATTTCACAGAATTTCTTGCATCCTGAAGGGATTGCTGATGAAGCAGCCTATTACAACTATTTAAAGGAATTGCTGTGGTTTTGACAATATTCAGTGCCCAGCTGTGTAATGTGAGTAAACTTCTAACAGATGAGTTTCCTCAAGATAACGTCTATGGAATACTTAAGAAATCAGTTCCAAACGAGTCTCTGCAACTTAAGAAAGTATTTACTAAATGCTGAGTTTGTTTAAAGTCTATTCCCTTGGCCCTCCTCTGCCTTCTCAAGGAAAAAATAATTATTTAAAATTATTTATTTCATAACCTAACAATCTTGCCACATAATGCTGCATAGTCACATGGAATTCTCTACTTTCCAGTGTACCTACTTTACTATGATGCTTAAGCTGACAGAAAACTTTTCTGTACATGCTGAATATCATAGATTGACAGAACTGTATTATAGTGATATCTGTCAAGACAGGACAGATTTGGTATAAACATGAACCCTGGTACAGTAGGTTACTTCAAGGCCTGTTATCGAATTAGAAATCTCTTTTATATAACGTAGTTTTTGATGTAGTAGAATACGACAGGGATGACAACATCACTAGTTGAACCAATCAAAGTATGTTTAAATAGCTACTTAGTCGTTTCAGACGTGTGCCCTGATATATGTCTTTCAGTATTGCCAAGGAATCTTTCTGCCATTTCTTAGCTACCTCCAGCACTGACCTAAAGTCAGAAAGCTTTAATACTGCTGCAGCTGTCAGCCTCATATTTCTGCAATAAAGTCATTCGTGAGTTTTCTCAACCTTGAGGCTTTCTAAGGGAAACTCTTGTTCCTTGCAGATTTAGGAGTAAGCTATACTTTTGTTTTAAAATTTTGACACCTCCTAATCATAGTAATTGTAAAGCATCACAGTCTGGAAATTGGTTTACAGATTCTTCCAAGAGCTGCTCTCCTTTCAGCCCTTGGCTAGAATACCACTACTTTTGCTTATTCGTATAGTATGTATTAACTCCTATTGTGTGATGTTTTAGCTTAGCTGCATAATGAAAAATGCCAGTAAACAGACTTTTCTCTACTTCTGTGCTGGTCAGTATTGCCCTATATCTGCCATGCCCAGCGCTGTTGGGTTGCTAATTTTTTGAACAGTGGAACATTGTTTTAGCCATCACTGTTGGTCTTAATTGCTCCTTGGCCTACCTGGTGAGGAGCGCTTTACAAGGGCTTTGGGCTTTATGGTACTGGTAGTAGCAACTGCCTTGGGCAACCTGTAAAATCCAAACTAACAAAGCTTGCTGTTGTGCGAATGGCTGAACTCACCTAACAGCAGCCTGGCTATGTGAGACAACCTCAGTGCTCAACTTTAAAGCACAGATGTTTCACAGATTCTGCCCAAAGATCTTGAATGTGCACTTTAGAGATTCCTGTATTTGTAATTAAGCTTATCTGAAATTTTATTAAGGTTCCTATTACAGAGAAGACATTAGTACTATATGTATATGTGTGTGTGTGTGTGTGTGTGTATATATATATATGATATATATAATTTTGTGTAACACTGTCACTTTAGAAATACCATCCTTAATTTAGAAATATCATTCTAATGATCCTATTTAAATTCTGACCTGCCTGAAATTTTCTGAAGCATTTTGCCTCTTTTATCTCCTTTCTCCTATTCCACCTGGAAAAGATATGTGATTGTGTTATTAATTAACAAGCCTATGTTGTAGTATGCTTTTAAGTTGAATGGAGCTATTTGTTTTGATTTCTATTTAGAGTCTTTATACTTGAGTTGTGTATTTTTCAATGCAACTGAATACAACTCTGATAACAGAAGCTTAGAATGGAATTTTTTTGCTTACTTAAGGGCTGGTGCCTTTTAAGTAGCAGTGTTATAGTGGTATGAATCTGATTTGAAATGAAATGAAATGAACAGAGAGTGTCCCAGATTTTCACACAGTTGACAGTGATAAGTTCATTTTATAGTACACCAGGGTTCAGCTAGAATTTCTCACTTTCCCAACAATATATGTCATTCTACAGTGGAATCTCAAAAAACAGTGTCTATTATAATTCTACTACCCCGGTGTTCAATTACTTTTTGAGACACTATATTGTGAAAACAGCCACAACTTCTTGGGGCTACAGGGGAACACAACTACAACTACAATGCACAACTAATTTTTAAGGCACTCTATATGCTCATCAGATGTAAATGCTTGATAAAAATGTAGTGCTGATAATTTTTAACCCCTCTCCCCCTCATCCGTATGCAAAGAAACTAAAATAAATGGAGGTTTGTTTCTGATTTTTATGAATATATTAGTCTTTTTGGTCTTAATTACATTTGATAAATTTGAGTAATATAATAGCTGAAAGAATGAGAAATATTTTATCCATTTACCTTCCCCCCCCCCCCGCAACACTCTATTTTCTGCTACAGCAGGGAGCAGCTATGTCCGACTTGGCTGTATATTCAATTTTTGCCTTATAGTAAATTTAATAGTACTGAATAAAGTGAAATGTATTTCAACACCCAAGAATTTGTCTGAATGAGAAATATTAAAACTGTTTCCTCACAAACAATGTGAGACTCATAAACCTTTGACTTCAGGTTTCAAAAGGAAAATCCTCTAGTGCATACTTCTAATATTAACAACAGAGCATAATTTTCCCCATAATGCACAAAAATTCCCAGAATTTTTTTAAAAGAAGCTTCCAGCAGATACCTAGCATGCCAGATTTGAGTGAGACTTAAGTTTGCCAGAATAACAACCATATGTAAAAATGTTTTACAATAAGCAGTGTTGTGCACTGTTAACATATAGCATTACTATATGCAATGATATAATACATGTGAACCAATTCTCTATTTTATCATCACTTTCAATTCAGGAACTGATGAAGAAAGACTCAGAGTAGTAAGTTAAACATACCAGGAAAAAAATAGAAATTGTTTGAAAATGCATGATAATATTAGTAACAAAAAATGTGGAATAATTTTCTTTAAATTCAGTTTATTTATCCTTTCTCAGTGACAATTACTAAACACTCCAAAACTCACACATCAGGTTAGAGAGTGTTTTTTTCCCCTCCTCTTCTGGGGATAGGGAGGCATCAGATAACTACTGAATTTGGAATACATGCCAAAGCACGTGATTTTTTTTTTTGTTTATTTACATAGTTCAATAACAAGGTTGTTAGGGTCACATTTTTCCAGTGCTTATTTTTTGGCCAATTCTCAGCTATAGAAATTATCAAATTAAAGAGGCACTTGTTTGACATATTGTTTGCAGTAGCACCTCCAAACACAGTGATTTGCTCAATATTGACTTAAAGTATAATTTATTCAATGAAAAGACTCTAAGGAAAACTGGGATGCTTCAGGAATGGCATGAAGTATTGACCTAAACCAATCTTGCTTAGACAAACTGGTAATAGCAGAATTGAAATAGTACATCTGGAGGCTAGGAAAAAGGAAAAAAAAAAAAAAAAAAGCCTGGTGCCTGTACGATCTACTCAGTCTTCCAAGTGGTGGCATAAAATAAAGCGTGAGCTGCTTCTGCAAAGCAAACCTTCTGGCTATGTATAAATTTCCACATAAAATTCTGGTAGGCAATCCCGGGGTGACACAGGCTTCAGACGCAGTAATCTGCATTGGCAGATGATCTAGTTCTGCTTGGGTTTTGATGTTGCAGTGTGGTAGAAAGAGCTGCAGTCACAGTTCAGACTGCCAGCTTATGAAAAATGTTTCCCACATAGCTGACTGACCACATGAAGATCATCGCAGGATCTGAAATCATGGAGCCACATGCTTTTGGTTCGCAACGCGAGTTTTTATGAGCACAAAAAGCGACTATTTTCTTACGAAGGGAGCTAAGGAATCCTTATTTCTCTGCAAAATGTAGATCACTGCAGATGCCAAGTTTACAGAAAAAAATCTACAGTTATCTCTCCTAAGGACACAAGAACTGTAACAATCTCCCTAGTGACAATCTCACAACAACCCATTTCTCCTCCTGACCTATCTATGGCATAGGGAAACATTCATTGAATCTGATATACCAAAATGCCAATTCCAAATAAGAACAGAAGACAAGCCACAAGTTCTGCCCTGTTAGAAATGTACTCATTTCACTTCGAGCACAAACAAAATGCTAACATTTCCTAATTTTATCAGTATGTATGCTATATATAGGCACTTCTGAAACAAGAATGTTCATTTGAATTCAGTTTGCTAGAAACACTTTGTTTCCCATCGTGTGGTATCGCACACTGCTTCAAAACAACTACAGGAAACTTGGTGTCGCCCTGCTTTGAAGACCCTTTCTCGACTGCATGCGCTGCTGTAGTACACTCTCACCTAAAGAGCAGAAACGTTTTTACGATTTTATTTTTGGTTTTGAAATAAACTCTGCAGTGTACACGCAGAGTAATTTTTTAAGGGAAATTGTAGTCCTCCATGGTGCCAAGCCACAGGTTGCCCGGCCTGAACTGCAGCTTCTCCCGGGTGATGAGAGACATGAGCTAACAGAGAAACAGTTCTACATTCCAGTGACCTTATTTTAAAATGTTTTGAGTTCAAAATCAACTTGCATCAAACTGACATGAGAATTACATTTTTTTCCATTTTACTGATATAAAAAGCCAGATTTCCAGAAAAAAATCCCACCCATGTTGTTTTCATTTTATAGCAACTTAATTTTCTATAATGCAAGCATGCCTATAGAAAATTCTGAGAATAAATTAAATAGAAAAATCAAGAAGAAATATATGCATTATTTTATGTCAGCTGAAGGGGCACCTGTTGATATTCCTACAATAATGTCTTCATTCTGCATCATGTTTTAATGAGGAGTGGCCTTTTGTAACATGAGTCTATACTCTTGAAATAAGATTAACAGAAATCACACGCAGGATAATGGTTTCTGCCTCGGAGTTCACTCTGACTTGGTGCTGTGATACCAATGGCCTTGGCATGTGGAAAGGCTGGAGCATCAAACATACACATGTGCACACTCCCCAAAATTATGATTTACTTAACCTAATCACATAGTAAAAACAAGACTTCAGAAATGATTCCTGCAGCTTCGGTAGCAGTGCGGGGTGAACAGGTACCACCACTGCAGGTAAGGGGCTGCACCGACCACGCGGGACATCCTCTGCTGCGGAGACCGGGTGGGAGCCCAGCTTGCGTTTCTTTCTGTTCTCCCTTTGTAAATGCTGGCTTTTTCTAAATATAACCTTTTAATGCTGTTGTCACCGTGAGGTATTTATGTTTGACCTACGTGTGTACACGTTTGTTATGCCCTGAAGCCAGTTCCACCCAGCTCTCACGGCTGCATTTCTGCAGCGAGCAGTAACTGCCCATTCGCGATCGCAGTTTATACCCTCGGGATTTCTAGCATCAGCCCCTGCCTGTGCTTCCCTGGGCTCTGCCGTCCTCCTCCGCCTGTACCCTGGGGGACCTTTGCTACACACTAACCACAACATTTAGCTTGTGTTTTTTCAAAACGTGATCCCTTTTCTGCTCTTTCCTCTCTAGCTCAGCATGCCACGTTTTCACGCGCGTAGCCAATCAGTATTTTTCAGCAGCAGCACAGATGCAGGCAGTAAAGGCGAAGTGCAGCAGAGCGCCCCGTTCCCCGGACCCTGCCCGGCCCAGCTGACTTTGCCTGCCCGCTCGCAGGGCCCCTCGGAGCCGGCAGCCGAAGGCAGCCGCGGGGGCGCCGGCAGCGTCGCCCTTTCCAGCCCGGCGGGCGGCTTGCGCGCTGCCCCGGGCGCCCTTTCCGGCATGCCCTACCGCGCGCTCCTGCCGCGGCGGGCATCCTCCCGAAAGAGCAGCTGAGCGCAGCAACACCCTCCGCGAAGGCTTCGGGAGAACAAAACGTTAGAGAGCTCTGTTTAGTCCGATCGTACTTGCAATAGAACGGTTTTCTCTTCGTTGCTCTTGATCGCAGTGGGTCTTTTTTTGCTGGAGGAAGGGCTTTTCTTTCTGTTTTCCTTTCTAGATCAGTGTTAGTTATGAAAGGAGATAATCGGTCACTTCTATCAAGTGGTATATGAAAAATAAAGTTTTAATTATTTTCTACCTGAGATCATAGGAAAAATACAGTATTTTAGATTGCAGATTCATGAATTTAATCTTAGGTTCTGAGTAAAATGTTATTGATCAAGAACGATGAAGATCGCAGAAATGATTATTTGATGTTTAAGGACATTCTCATTGAAAAGCTGAATTACTTCAATGCAACAATCCAGCACTTCCGAGTGAGCTTTATGGATATAGCTTTATGAATATGTATTGCTTGACTGTTTTTCTCTTCTAACTTTTATATAAAAAGTCTCATATGCTAATTCCCACTGCAGAGAATTTCTGACAAGTCTTGAATTTACTTCTAAATTATAGTCTCATTTATTACGGTCTAACCTTAGAAATTTTTTCTCAATGTTCAAGAACAAAATTTACTGTACTGAAGGTCAAATCAAAAGTCAGAGAGAAAAACAGTATGCTTTGAACATGCAGTACCATAATGACTCAGTACGTTTTTCCTGTGAACAATATTAATCTTAATAGCATTCTAAAATAGATGCAAAAATAGTCAATCTTTCCTGATGTATATTTTGAGTCATTCTGCTAAACTTCCATCTATCTGCAAAACTAACACACAATTTTCTTGTGTTTATATTGGCTGCACAGAGTTTCAACCAAAGCATTAGAAGACCAGATCAAATTTCCAGTTGTAGGTTGAGAAAATATTAATTTCAAAACCAAAATATTTTAAAGATACAGGTCACCTAAAAGATTCATGTGCATATGTTACAATAATGAGATACCTACCTACTTTGAGTACTATGTCAGCATATTTTAAGCTAATTCCATATAGTATATGAAAACCCTCAGGTTAGCTATAAACAGCAACTTTAAATCTTCTCTAATGCTATTTCACTGAAAGCTATAGAACTGCAGCATGTTATTCTCATTAAACCAGCTTCATTTACTCAGCAACAGAAGTTGATGCTTTAGAAGTAATTTCTCTCACGTCAAGGTGGCTTTCAGAAACATTCTGTTTTTTAGAGTGAGATCCTGTTGTTTGTAGACTATGTTTATAGACTGTGTGTAGACTGTAGTAGTTTTTCAAAGATGCCTTCTGGATTTTTTCGAACAATTCTCTGTTACTGGTGAAAAATATCCACACCTGACCATTAATGCTGGTGCCATGTTCCAGATTTAGAATCTAGGTTCTATAAGGCATTTCTGTACTTGTTCTCATATATAGTTTCAATTGTTGCTTGAAGTCTACTAGTTTCTTTGAATGAAAAAGCACAATTTAGGAAAAAGCTAGGCTCACTTACAATTGTATCACTTGTATTATTACAAAAATAGAAGCCCTACTTATGAACAAAAAAGCTTTGTGCTCTTAAAGAACAAAATACAGGACGACTTTAAGAGAGATGCAGAGAAATTCTGTAACAGGATGGAATTAGAAAACACCCGGAAAGACAAGATATCAAAGAAGGGTACGGCTGACTGTTAAAAGCATCTGATCGATCAGGTAAGATGAGGGCATCCTTTGGGTACCTGCATGTGATTAAAAACTTTGATAACAGCAGTTTTGTTTGAGTGCAGCAGCTGGAATGGGGAAGATTCACAGGAGCAGAGCTCCAGCCAACCATAATTAGAATAGAGAATATAAAAAAAGAAAATGGAGAGAAGAGCAGAAGCAGAGCTACAGATGCTTATTTTTTTTTTAAAGGTTGAGAAGCTTAAGGCTTAATCATGTTTTTATTGTCAAAGGAAATAGAAGAAAATTAAAGATAAAAACAGTGCAAGAAAGATAAGGGTATGTGATGGGACAAGCAGAGCAGTTAGAATAGCAAGTAGATGAGAAACTTTTGCATATTTGTGATGACAGGTGTTTGTGATGGATAAAAGGATGTCAAGCCAATGGAAAGGCTTAGATAAACACCTCGTTTTGTCAGTTTTTCTCCAGAAGAAAGTAACAGCATATCATGCACAGATTAATAAAAAATAAATGGAAGCAAAAGAAAAAAGAAGGGAGTACAAACCTGAGAACAGTTTAAAATAGAAGTCCAAAAAACATGGGGTAGGACATGCAGTAAGAGGTGGATGGCAGTGTTGAATCAGAGATCTGCTGAAAAGGAGACACAACAACATGTCTCACAGAAAAAAGAATGTTCAATAAAATACTGAAAAAAAAAAGCTATTTGGGTCCAGAAAAGAGTTGTATTTGGGCTGCAGATTAAATGAAAACATGAACAAGGATATATACAGCACAAAGAAGAAATTGGTCATTAGCCTGTAAGCTGAAGCATCCAGCATGAATGTAGAATGCAAGATATTACACAGAAGAGAGAGAATCAGGTGGAAATCCATGGCTGCTAATGGGAAGAGCTGCCTGAAGAGTAAACATCAGTAAGTCAGACAGAAAAAGGACAGAGAAGCTGTATGCAGTACCGCTCCAGGGAAGGGAAACTATGTGAAGAGAGGAAAAGGGCTACAAAGTTAAATTTATTTCTGTTTAGGTGTGTGAACATAACCTGCCCAGTATCAAGGGATTATATTTAAACTTAAAAAAAATGGTTATTTTATTTTTAAAGAGACAACTCTCACATTTAATTGCACAGGTACAGAGAAAGATTCTGAAGTTAAAGGTCTCGAAGAAAGCACCCTATAAACTTGATACAGGGGTCTTTTTGGTAAGGGGGACTTTAAAAGGTTTTAGAGAAACACAGCTGAAAATTAACACCACTTTTCAGAAATATTTGTCCTACTTATGAGACTTAATACCATAGTAAGGAATTAAATATTAGTTGTAGTGTAACAAAAACAATGTATAATTAAATGCCAATTCAACTAGAAAGGAATATATTACAAAATGACTTTCTATTTTAGTTATTCTCTAATGAAAATATACAATAAATATGAGATTTCCATGATGTATTTTCCCTGTATGCACACACAAGTATGCATAGTCAGTGATCAGGAATCTTACAGTCTGTATATGGCATAAAGGGTAAAAGGTAACAACAAAGGATAAAATTCTGAATCTGATGAGATCCTGTAAATAGAATAAGAATCACTGAACACAATTTCAATCCAAAACCTGAGCATACAGAAAATCTTTTCCAAGGAGGCTCTTACATGTTTTCTAAACATTTAATCATTTAGATTATGTCAACATTGAAGACTTACCTGGGTTTTTAGCTCAAAATTTATCTATCCTAAAGCATCTTACATGCACTGGAAGTGATTTAAAGCTGGACTGTAACAGCGGAAGATATATAGCTTATAATACAGGCCCTGCTTTAATTTGAATTAGAACGCATTGTCTGCAATGAGGATTTGGGCGAATCATGAGGGCTAACAGTCTTCCCCCGTTAATGGTCTCCTCACCCAGCTGACACAGTTAACTAGAGAAAGATAAGAGAGACTCTCAGGATAAAAAAAATCAAACCCAAAAACTGGATGTATCTCTACACGTGAAAGAAGGAGTATGACTTCAATAAAGATGCTGTGAAGTGAAGAGCGAAGCGTACGTTTCTTTGAATACAAATGCTTGCAAGGCTAGAATAAGCAGGCTCTTAACTATGATACTGATCCGTGGGACGAGGCTGAAGTTAAGGTCTTTTGTACTGCACATACAGTTACATAAACACAGCAGCATTTTGAGTACCCAGCTTATTCCTTAGAATAGTAAGCCTGGTAATATTCTGCAAAAACCAAGCCTAGCTAGACGAAGCAGACTAACACCTCCCAGCAGAAAGGTGCTCTCAGCTCCTACAGTTCTGGAGAGAGGTACTGTGCCTGCTGCAGCTATCTAGATTACTGCATTAGAGATGGGCTGGTCGCAGGAATTTACCTACATTAGGATCCTCAAGAAGGTTAATTGGAATTAACTAAAAGGTATGAACTTTAAAGTGGATTAATTACATTATCCTAAGTCCTTCTGTAGATGTTCTTATTTAAAATTAAAATGATCTTAATTTAGTTTAGCTTATTTCACTCCTAAGCTAAATGAAAGATAAAATTAATTAAGATACTTTCAGAACTCATTTGCACTAATTTTCTTGTGTATATGTGTAAACAAGCACTAAGATCCTAAAACTTAAAACCTCATTCAGTTTCCCAAAGCATATCAGTAATGCATCAGAACTGTCAGTAAGATTGGTTTTCAGGTACAAGCTCTTTACATTGCTGTCTTTTAGGATGATTATATTATCCAGAATAATGGACCCCACAATCGTATTAGTTAAGTTTTAAAATCCTTATTAAGGGCTAGAAACAGAGATTTCTTTTTATACAACTGTACCAATAGGTGGGCAAGAGCAACTGGAAAAAAAATATAAACATCCTCATTTAGAAGTGTTTCATCTTTTGAAAATAACAGCAGCCTAAAGAAAAATTTGCAAAAGTGTTTCACAAAAATCCATATATGTGATCACCATACTCCTTTAAAAGCAAATGAACTTAAAACACACATGAGAAAATGTAGAATTCTGTAACATGCAATTAAGACCAAATAAATTTTTCAGCAGCCCTGTCGAATGAAGGCAAACTGTTTATTGAGGTTATTCAGCAAATGGATGATTAAAAAATTCTAATGAAATTAAGAATATGACTCAGGTATTCTGAATAAAATGCTAGGTGAGTGCTAAGAAATATGTCTGACTCCAATATTGTCAGCAATTTATCCTGCATTATTAGCATAAATCACAGTTGTCTAACAGCTGTGATAGAAAGAGTTCTAAAAATTTACCTTTAAGGATATTGCTTCTAGTGGTAAAGAATATTTCTTTAACAAAACTGAGGAATATGTAAATTAGCAAAAATATATTCACATTAGAGAACTGCTGGAGTGTTTGTAGTTTGACCAAATGTTCCAGTGAAAACAAGCAGAGATCATGGTAATACAAAAGGTAAATGAAATCTTATTTAAGTGAGTAATACTACAAATGAGCATTGCAATGAATCCCCAGAACCACTGTGCAGTAATTAGGAGACTTTTCACCAGTAAAAATAATATAAATTGTACTGTTTCTGCCTAATGGCCAACCTTAGTAATTCTAAATACAAAAATCAACAGATATGAGCTATATATTTAGTACTACTGTTAGATTAATTAGAAAAAATTTATTTTTGTAACAAGAAGTTTTTTTACATTATTTATGCCTAGAAGAAAGGTGTAAAGAGTTTGCCTTAAAGATACTCATTTTGAAAGGAATTCCGATTGTCTTATATCCTTATGCAAGCATAAAACTTACTGAATATTTCCTTAAAGAAACAGTAGTATAAAATGTGGTAGCAATGTAAATAAGAAGGAAATAGAGTGATAATGAGTATGGAGCAGGAATCAGGAGACCCAGTCACTCTTTCTAAATCTATCACTAGCACCCTGTGTGATCTGAGGTATCTAAACTCCTACTATCTCAGTTTCTCTATTTCTCAGCTGAAACTGGTATTTGTATACCTTTGTGATCCATAAAGGTAAAAGGAAATATAATAAAATGTCAAAGATGAGTAAGAATTTTATTACAGTTAGGCCATGGGACTAAAAATAAATATTGTCAAAGCTGGTGCGCTCACCATAGCACTCCGTCGCCTTGTCAAGGAACAGGAAAATGCCTGGGAAAATCAGTTGTCCTCACTGACAAATGAACAGATAAGGTGAAAACTTCTAAAAAATAATGGGGGTAGATTAGCCAAGACTTAATGACAGCTTTGAAAAGAATCAGAATGTCACATTCACTTTTAGATCTCCATAAGGCTGGATGTTCTTTCTGCTGTGTTTTGCATCTGGTATCCACACAGAGTTCGTGCTGTAGTTTTGAACTACATTGCTCTTCCTCATTTTAGGCACATTGCTTTGGCAGAGAGTATTTTTGGCTTTTTCACCATTGCGAGAACAAAGAATAACATTAGTTCAGATTGCTGCTGGTCTGCCTGCAATTATAAAAGAGAACTATGACTCTTTTATGTTCATTAAATAGGAAGGTCACAGGTATCTTTGAACTGAGATTCATTCATGGTGTGCAAACACATTCTGTTTCATGTACTTACCCCCAGAAGTTGGCTTTTAACTAGATTTGTGAAGAAATGAAGTGGTGGTACATGCTTCCTCTTTCATACTACCCAATGTGAATTTTTTGAGAAATCTTAAAATATTTTTTAGAGAATTTATTTAAAAATTGGAAAAGTCAACTCATTAGTAATGCATTTGTAGTAAGAACCTTTTATTTGCCGCTGAAGGCCGTAACAAGGGTTTCTGAAAATTCTGTCTAGACAACAACCTCTTTGTGTTTAGCACTCTCCGAAGTGATAGATCTGAAGTTCGTCTTCCTCAGAAAGGTATTTTTGTACTTAATAGATGTAGGAAAACACTGCAAAAAAGGAAAGCACTCCTAAATGACATGTACTATAATTTATACCATTGCATATCTTGAGACTTATTAGAAACGTTAAGATGTATTTTTTGAAAGTCATATGGCTTTCCTATTATTTCCCTTATCAATGATGGCTTAATTAAATCTAAATTCACTTCTGGTCAAGCAGTACGCTGATCAGCTGTGGACTAGCAGGACCTTTACTAAAGGTTATATATATAATCTGCTTACCCAGGTGATACCCTGTGTTAACTTAAGTGAGACAAGTAACAGATATATGAGTAAATTCTAATTCGATGATAATTCTGAGTGCTACCTAGCTTTATTTTTTTAATGCAACATCATTCAAGATGTATTCAACATTAACTGATTAATTAAATTACTAAATATAATTACAGGTGACTGATTCTAGCCTGAATGTACACAGAACAAAGCCAGAAACTAAGAGATTCCACTACGTAAGCAGCAGGAAATTGTGATTAATCTGTGGGTCAAGCATGCAACAACAAGAAAAAAGAATATGAGTTAGGAGCAAAACATGAAGTGAAAAAGTCTTTCCTCTAAAATCCTATCCAAGAACATCTGTGGGATACCTGCCACACTCAAAGGTATGTGTCAGAAGTATTTGTGCATTATCTCAGGTACCTCGAATGTCAGAAAGGATGCAAGGTTAAACTGCCATTTAAAGCAGAGTCTTTGGGCACATCCAGATTGCCGGAGGAGGCTCCATGTTCTTTATAAGCTTGCTTTTGTTTTATGTCCTTTTCATTTGCTATCAGTAATGTTTCTATTTTACAGAACAACTGAATTTCAATTCTTTCATTCCTTTCCACTTAGGTGGACAGACACGGGTTGAACTCGTCCTTGTTTGAAGTCCCTGGCTCAGAACTACCCAGCCGGGATGCCGGCTACGGACCCGCAGTGACCGTGCCATTACACCGCTGTAACGCTCCTCGTGCCTCGGCACGCTCCAGCTTTTGATACCGTGATATGCAGAACTAGAGAAGCACTTTAAATACACTCATTTCTAAATCAGTAAAGAAATGGAGAAAAGAAGAAATGCTTCCTGTAAGACTCTTTTCTGTATCTCAGACTGAAGCTGTTTTTAAAAAGAGCAGAGATTTTTACTCATTTAAAAATGAGTTATGGGATGATTACCTCAAGGAATATTAAGAGAAACATGAGGATAATTCCATCAAGGCTTTTAAAAATCCTGTATGCAATTTGTCTTTCTTTTCAGAGGGTTCAGAATCTAAACTGCAATGGCAGAAACAACCATTTATCTGCCACTGCTCACTCCCAAGAGTTATTCATAAGCATTGCATTAGTTTTCAGACGGAGCTAACTATCTCGACTTTTATTCAGAACATGCACTGTCTGCACTGTTCACTTGCTGGGTCATACACAATTTACTCTTTTATGCATTCTCATCTCATCATTCTCATTTTTGCTTTCTTATTTAAAGGCAGTATTATTTATTGTGCTGTAAAGAAAATAGCCTCAATCCAAGGTGATTGCTGAAACAAAATAAGAGATAAGTAGCTTTCATCACAGCCCACATAATGTTATTAGCTATATGCTGGCGCCTAAAGTTGGGAGAGTGGAGGTTGCTGATTTTTTTTCCATGTCTTCATTTCTTAGTTCACAACCTCTGTTTAATTACAGAGATGTCAGTAGCCCAAAGAAATCCAGGAGATGAAGAACTGCAGTCATAAAAAAACCTACAATAGCGTATGTTACTGGCACAACGGATTTTAATTGCTATTGTTTTCACAACAATATGATCTTTTTAAAATATCTCTCAAGTTTTAAAAGATTACTTCAAAATCATGAATGACGATACGTATGTTTTCCCATAGGAATTCTGTAGGAATTTGTAAGCTTTGAGAAATCAGTAGGAATCATGTGTGCATACATATATTCTCACATACTGATTTCGGAAAGAACACTATTAAGACTGAAAACACTAAGTACTCAAGGAGAGGACAGGCCTTAAGCTTTTCGCTGCAACCTGTGAGGTTTTCGCATGTACGTAGTTTGATAGTTTCTAATCATATCATCTCAGATGCAGAGTTTTCATTTAATGCAAGGTTATTCATTTTGTTGGTGTGTCTTCATTAGTGTGGGACTTGTTCCATTCTTACTGCACACTTAAGACTCTGCTCTCAAGACAGCTCTATTCGCTCCTTGATGGGAGAATTATTCATCTCTTCACTACCTCTTCTGTAACGTTCATCACTGGGGTATCTGACTCTTCACTAATATTAATGAATCTACTTTCACAGAGTCTTTGTGAGATGAAATATTTGATGTACTATAACTAAAGGAATTAAGGTGGAGAGAAATTAAGATAGCAAGTATTTGCAGAATTTTGATGATCAGTCTGAGGCAGTTAGGACCTGATAGTTCAGAGTTCTTAGAGCACTTTACAACAAAACTTGTCAGAAAATTTGTACTGGAAAGTTTTAGGTTGCAATTTAGTGATTTGACAAAATTGTAACATATAGTGTGAGAGGTACAGTTCCAGTGAAGTAATTAGACATAGTCTGTGCTTCATGTTTAACTAAAGAAATAATGGGAAATTAAATTGCAATCTGCTACCTATTCACAAATTTATATGATGTAAATCACCTTTACACCCTAGTGCTATTAATCCTAGCTGAGAAATATTCCACCCCATACTTGCGCTGATGGTTCATAGTGTTCTATCACACAACACTGAACTGTAAGTCTGGGTATCAGCAGAATTACATAACCTTGGTCTCCACTTCGTTAGAACAGAGGCTTAGTCGTCAAGAAACATACAAATAAATCCAGCATTTACTAAACAGAAAGAAAAGCAAGTGCAATATCGGTAAGAGGAAAATATTACCAGGATAAAGAAAAGAAAAAGCCAATTGTGATTAATGTGTATTCATGTCATCTACTTTGCACAATATACTTCCCACTTACTCTTAAAAGGAAAGCAACAGAAGAACATGGTTACACGTAGGCAGGCATAAGAAGTCTGCCAGAACAGTTGCTAGTCATTCTATCAAGTCTGGCTTTCTTCTCGTTATATACGCTGCTTTTCTATTTCTGCATGCGTGAGCCACTACACTCATTTCTCAAAAGCTTTATTTCTATTTACTGTCTTCGGAAACCACCTTACACTACCTGTTTAGGAGGATGATACACAAACCAAATTATACTGCATTCGCATTGTGCTACAAGGAGGCATTGCTATAGGCGCTTCACCTCACTACCAGTAGAGGCTGGGCAGGATCGGCCTTTCTGGATCTAGAATTATTTCCCATTATGCTGTCTAATGAGCCTAGGATACAGGTGAATTCAAAACAGTTTTTCACATAGCTATTATGATTCATCCATCCAGCCTGCCTTAATTTTCAATGCAACAATGAAAACACAGGAAGTCATTTTCAGTAATATATCCTAATAACAATTTAATTTTTAATAGATTTTATTATCGCTTTACATTTTTTTTCTTTCAGGGATATTGATTTTGAGGCTCTACTATTCTTATGATTAGATACAACCAGTTTTTCAGTAGGTAGTCATTTTATCATTTTTGCTTTTAACTACACAAGACAAACTGCCTTAATATAACCTCTCTTTCTGACTTGTACAGATGTTAAAATAACAAGAACATAAACGTGGTACACAGGTTAGTGAATATAAAACAAGACTATATCTATAATACTTTAAAGAGATGGCTCTATTGCCATCTTAAGCGCTAAATACACCACTCGCAAAGCATTCAGGTACATTTGCCTGACGGTAACATAGCTCAGGAAGCAGGCAAAGCTTGTGTGTTTTTCCAAGAGCTCTCATGAACAGTCTACCAAAAACTACGAGCATCTCCCTTGCAATCTCAGGCACCCGTTCTCAGCAAGCACGTACTCTGTCCTTAGCAAGTATATCCTGCAGAGAACGTTTTTCATGGTCTGCTTCTCTGTGAAAATTTACATAAGCCCAGCAAGCTTCCTTGGTTAGAAAGTAGTGCTTCACAGGGCTAGATCACCGTTTGTTCTATCAATAGTACTTGTTTAAGCATTATACCCTGAGCTGCTTTTCTTTTATTAACAATTTTGCTGATGTTTTGCACGTGTTAAGCAGCTTCTCTAGTGAAGCAGAAATGAGGCATTAAATCATAGCAAGAAATGCAATTCTAACATTATCACAAAGAATATATTATATGTAGTATTCACAGGAGGCAAATCAGTACGGATGTTTAGTTCTTTTGGAGAACTAAAGTGTTAACACATAAAGATTTGTCATTGTCTTTTGCCACAGTTATTACTAATTATATATAACCTAGGTGAAATTTCTGTTTTATTGTAATAATCTATGTCACCTGAGTATAGCTCTTTTTTTTATCCCAAATTATCTTTTATTTTTTGTTGTACTTAGAGCAAGAATTTGATGTCTTTTCTTGGACAGCAGCAGGGTGGTACAAGTCCAAAATTCTTTTATGCTCTACATAAAAACCTAATAATTCATATGGATTTTTTTTTAACACACACAGAATTCCCACCACGTCTTTCTGTAACTTATAATTATCAATGCTAGAAAAAAAAAAGGCACTTCCTGCTGCAAAAATAAGAAACTAAGCACGGCTACTTACTAGTGCTCCAGACTAATTTCTTGCAATTCCAGCAAAATTAAGGACTTAAATGACATGAAGACCTCAGGGATGATGCAGGGGCCAGGTAGCCTCTGAAGCTACCAATCTGGCCTGTTCTAGACATCTGCAGCATGCACACCAACACTGCAGCCTGTGCTGCCTCAGAACCTGTTTTAAGCCGTAGTATAAACCACCATAAAGACCTCTCTGTTTTGAAGTGATCCTGGCCTTCTCCAGCAGTTTGTGACTTAGAAAATCACAGTTTTTGAGAAAGAACCAGAAAAGTTGAGAGCCACAATGAGCTATCCAAATCAATCCAGAATCCCAAACACCTCTGTAGCAACACATATATCAGTGTGTTCCTCATCATGAAAAAAAGTGCCTTCTCCTATCAGTGATGGAAAAACCCTCACTGGGTGAGGTCGTGGAAGAACAACCTCCGGAATCAGCCATTTTGTTTATCATTTTAGTCAAAGGAACATAGCAGGATAATTCTTCCTCCATGTATATCTTGGGAAATATTAGCTGGTAGCAAATACAGCACTAAAGACTCCAAAAGCATAGCTTCTTTCTTCAGAAACAACAAGCTTCTGCACAAGCACAGTTATCTGAAATATTTATAACTATAAAACTGTCTAAGATTATTATTGATTTTACTGTGTATAAAGCAGCTGAAGCATTAGACAGCAGACATTCGTAGTCATAAACATTACAAGCTATCTTTGTATCTTCAGCAAATACATAACACTGTTGTTAATGTAGCAGATTATTCACTTTGGAATCAGAGTCCTGAAAGTGTCCTTGGTGCCTAATTCCACATATGTCAGCTGCAAGACAAGCAGAAGCACAAGGCTACTACTTCTTGTTACGATGTAGTGCCGTGTACAGCACATATCTGAATAGGCATCTTGCTGGAGACGTCTCTCCCCGTAACCACTATCAGGGAGACTTCTCCCTGTAACCCAATCCATCATATCTAGAAGCCTTTGGGACTTTTTGTCATCTTGTTATACATGAGAGCGCCAAGGAAGCTTAGTGGCACTGTGCTCATGAAAAGTAGTCCAAAAGAACTTAGCTGACCACATCAATTATTCTACACTTACAGCTTTCCTAATTCTAGTTAAAAAAAAAAAAAAAGTGTAATGTCCTTGTTTTAAACCATACACCGTACTGGGATTAGAAAATAATTATTCTTCTTCTTTTAGGTAAGCAGATTATCATTTCCACTAATTATTCTCAACAGAATAGAAGAGATGAGAAAATAATCTAAAACTTTTCCTGATGGAGCTAAACTCATGAGTAAGCTTAATAAGCTCATTAAAATCATCAACAACTTTTGGCCTGCTAGTTCCAGGAAGAGAATTGTTACTAGGATAACATTTGAAAAGGAATTTCGAGATGCAAAAATTCTGTTGGCTGGCTGCACTACGGCATGATGAACGACGGAATAATCTCTTTGTACTAGTTATTTTCTTTTGAAAGCTCATTTAAAAAAATGCTTGTGATTCAATGGCAATATATACATAATTCTAGGCATAGATTCATAAATTCTAGTTTAGAAGCATACAGCAGGCATGCAGAGCTACTTGGGCAAATCTGGTAACAGAGCAGGATTCCCAAATTATCAAGAATGGTGAATATATTCCTAATATTCATGCTAGCACATGGATATGGTGACTCTACAGAGCACAACGCTGTTCCCAAGGTATCCTTGGGAGTTTTGTGTCTGCTTTGTGTCAGACACAAAGCTGTCATCTAAAGGATAAGAAAAAATGGAAGAAGATGAGATTTTTTGTGTCCTCTGAAGGAATTATGAAACAAATTCCAGTTTTTAGTTAGATCTGTACATGAAACTATGGGATTTTTTAAAGTGTTGACTTAATGGACTGGATCACCCACAGCAGTAATGTAATACCTGTACTTTTGGAGATTTCAGTAGATGGGAATGATTGAACCAGTCTCTAGATTGTTGGAGAGAAGGAATAAAAAACATGTGTCTGGACTGTAGGACAATTTACAGCTCAAGAAGATTAGCAGAGAGAGCCTCCAACTGTATAAACAGGAGCCTCAATATGGCCTATTCCTACTCATCCCATGACTGCGTACAGCCATACTAAAGTTTTCTTTAGTTCAGCTCTGCAATGACTTGAAATTGGAGCTTGGTAATATAAATTAATGAGGTACAAGATCTCACTCACCTGGTGGGTTTTCTCCAGAAGCCTACAGTGCTAGTTATAAAACTTAACTAACTTTGTAGTAATAGCACTGCAATTTTTAGTAGTGTATCAGTTCTATGTTTATACTCTGCTACTAGGAGTACTTTATTTTTTATAACTTCATTTTAATCTACATTTAAAGAGAAAAAAAGATGTGAAAATACAGTTTAGGCACCGTTAGGATTTTCATTTAATCTCATAAACAGAATTTGGAATTTATATCATTTGTTGATATAAGCTGTATTATTCAGTCATGGGTCACAAAACAAAAGGTACAAATACATAAAAAATAGAGAATAGTTTTGCAGTTTTAGCTTATGTGATTTGTTTTACTATTTATTCTATTTACTGTAAAGTTCTCGTCAAACATGACTGCTTGGGTGTTGACTACTTTCCTATAAAGAAGGAAAAAGTACTTTCAAAATCTTTTGCTAAATTGCTCAGTCTACATTCAAATGAGCAGAGAAAAACTGACTCATTTCTGAAGTGATATATGGTATTCACATGAAAACAAGCCAATTAAATCAGTGCCTAAAACATATTTTCTCATGTTATGTTTTCTCATAACATTCTTAAGTAATCACAATTATGCTATTACAAGTCATCATCTTTGGTAGCATTGCACTCCAAAGTTCACACTTAAGTGTATGGTCAAACCACTACCAATAGAGTTGTTAAAAGAAATAACGAGAAGCAGTTGAAAGTGATTAGCAGAGCTTTTGTGTAAGTAAAGAAATATACAACTAACCAAAAGAAGGAATGTTAAATGAAGTGAAACTGCCTATAAACAGGTTATTCAAAGTGGTTCCCTTAATTATGAAGTGACCACTGTTGTTACATACTGTTCCAGTCAAAGCCAGTCAAAATAGTATGAATAGTCTTGTGAGTAAAGCACTGGCCTACAGTAAGGACCACATATTTCCATTCCCTATCCATCATAAACTTTCTAGAGGATAAGTGATTTATAGTCAGTCTTTTTCTACATGTATTCCCAACTTTAAAATGCAATCCAATCACAACCAACACAGAAGCTTTATGGAGATAATTTGAACAGTGTTGACAAAGTACTTCAATAATGTGGGGAAAAGCTCAAGAAGAAAAGTGATCAAGCGTTTTTTTCTGAAAAGTATTCCTTCAAACTGTAGGGCACAGAAACAGTGCCTGCAAATGGAGCGAGTGCTGCGTGCCCTGGACATCCACATTGTAATCCACTGAATTACAATAAGAAAAAAATATCAACACCATGTCACAAAGCATTTCTGCCTTTCTAAATCCACTACACCAGTGGCTCTGAAATCTGGACACTGGTCTTCCCAAACAGAATATGTAAGTAAAACACAGGGGTTTAGAAATGGTAATTAAAAAGTATACTGAAAGTTGAGACTCTGTAAGCAAAGATCAGAGAAAATCTCCCAGTCATTGTCACCAGCGGCTGCTGGGGACACATTGAGTGCCAGTGTCAGGAAATGACCGTGACGTTGTACTGTTTGACTTTATTCAATCTGCAATGGTAACTGCAAAAACTCCTGACAGATGATTACGATTTTCCCCCATATATTCCAGAGCAAATAACAGCTAATGAACCATAAAGCCTTCAAGTCAGAGAACCAAATTTCATTGGATACTACCAGGCTAGATGCTAGACATCTGCAAATTAGAAAGTTTCATAAGATACTTTTTATGTAGTTAAATGCTGGAAACAGTATGTTTTTTCAGCAAAATATGCCAAAATGCGCAATGAGGATTTCATTCATTCAATGACTTATATTCTACAGTAGAAATAAACTTTAAAGTACATAAATTATATCTGAAGCATAATAATAAAAGACCTTAATTGTAGAGAGATTTTTATATGGAAGACAATGAAATGTGAAGTCTTCCATTCAGTTTGTACTTACATTTATTTTTGCTAAGTCAAATTTCTGGTGGGCTTTTAAAAAAAAAATTCAGAATTTTTATTTGACTAAATACAAGCTGATTGAACACCTCAAGTCCTTTTCCTGCAAATCATACTCGGGCTTGAAAAGTGTGTGTTATTATGACGAATGAACAGCTCACTGTAGCAGCTGACAGCACATGAATAAGGTCTGATGCATGTTTTAGTTTGGAATATTAATTTAAATAGGACACTTACGATTTTTTAACAGGGAGTTTGGTGAGCACCATTTTAAACAAATGTTTAATATAAGTATCAATAATTTAACACAACATAAATATGCAATAGTACATCATTTACAGCAGTTAGTAGTAATAAAAAGTAATAAAATACTTTAAAACAAATGCCTAATTGAAACTTTGCAAATATGTGCCTAGACTTCCTTAGATACAAAAACATACAAAGTTACAAAGAATCATCCTACTCACCTTCTGCAAAATCCTTGTGAAACCTTTGTGACTGGAAGTTGTAACTGAAAAAAAACCCCAAAATCTATCTTTCCAGAGAAGCATGTGGATCCCTATCTTGCATGTAGACATTTTATTCATTAAATAACAGCCCTCTTTCCAAGCACTCTCGAAAACTGCTCCTTGTTTTACTACCTAAGAAGTAAACGAACAGTGCAGGCCAAGAAATGTTAAGAAACCTGCAATGAATCCTAAGCCAGCATAGCTCCTCTGCTGAGGTAAAGAAGAATAGCAATAGTTTGCGGCCAACTACTTTATTTCTATACTATTTTGTTTTGGAGGAACTCTATCCTGGCTTGTTGCAGGCTTATACATAAATAACATACGCAAGGCAGAACTTGTACACATTTGCCCTAAAAACTGGGTCAAAAGATAACTTTAAAAAATGTTAAAAATAAAAATTCTATACAAATGCACAAGACGTTACTAAGGGCCAGGGGAAATACGAATTGCCTTATCTTGTGTTAAATAAACGAGCTGGCTAGAGCAGCAACACTCTGGAATTATTCATTAGGTGGAAATTATTGCCTGGTTGCAAAAAGAATGTACTTTTTACATGTTGTGGAGTTGCCAAGAGAGAAGCAAAGGTGGGCTGTGCATAACCTCTGAAAAATGATGTTTCTGATAATGTGAATTTGACAAAATTGTTCTTAAAAATATATACCTGAAGAGCAGGACAGATCATATATGAAGTAAAGCTTCTACCTTCCCATTAAGTCGTATAAAAAGGTCAGGTTGTATTCCCCAAAGAATGCAGAAAATACTGCAACAAGAAACAGGACTTGGACATGCTGGCCAGAAACTTGAGAAAGGTTCATTTCAGAATTATTGAGAAATTCACTGTTATTTATATTAAAAGCTAAATCCAGGCATGATCAAATAAGGAAAAGCAAGCGCTCACTAGTATACCAGTTGTAAGCAGATGGGAGAGAATTAGTTACCAGAGTTAAGTGTAAGATAAATTTTTGTTCCTGCAAAGAAACATCACATAAATTACCAGAGCAATGCATGAGGATGTCCAGGGTAACACACGCAGTTAAAACAGCGCAATGTTCAGATAAAATTAGTCTGTCTCGGAGATTAAAATTATATTTTTGCAAGGTTTATGAGTAATCAGCTGAAAAACGATGGTGCGTCCATTTGCTTCCAGTTCCTTCTCAGGCACCATGGATCATTGCACCTGAGAGTTTACCTCCCCTGGGAACTTATTACACAGTAAATAAGGCTGTAGATGTCCAGGGCACGCGGCACTCGCTCCATTTGCGGGCACTGTTTCGGTGCCCTGTGAATCCCCGAGACCCTGCATTCCCCCCTTCCGAAAGCGAACGACTCTGAACAGTGAGAACCGACGCAGGGAATTAGTGTGGATCACCAAGTACAACAGCATTTCACATCTACTGCCTTGCACATACGCTGCCTCCTAGCCCCCGGAGCCTGCCTCCGCCACTGCCATCTGCAGCATCACCCTTTCGCTCTGCTGGGGACCTCAGAATTGCCACCACCTCCTTAAGAAAGAGGGAATCAAAACAAGTATGAACCAGAACAGAAGGAAATATAAGTATAAACAATAAGAACAATAGCAGAATCTGAAAATATTGCCATCAGAGAGATATTAAGTTGTGCTACAGTTCTATAAAACATTGCACAGATCACAGTGCCGCTCCCCATAACCTTGACATGATTTGTGCTGAATATTAATAGCAATAATGATAAATGCACAGAAGTTTTACGAGTTAAGGCATGAAATGGGGATCAAGTTGTAGCTAGTGTCTCTGCTTCTCTGCTAAAGTTTGGAGTTCCACAAGTGCTTGAACTCTAACGTATTACCTTTTATTTCTTTTCAACAGCAAAGAGTTTGCAAATGTTACTACTAAATAGACTTTCATGGACTTATTCAAAAGCAAGCGTTGAAGCTGGAAATTGAAGGAAGGTGCTTGTTAGACAAACATTAATAGCTTCTTTTCTCATGTTGCACTGCACAGAAAAGACAGCGTTGCTTAGAGTTCCTATCAGAACCTCAGCTCATATGATATTTTATAGATCATAACACAGCCAGAATAAGTCCCTAAATCTTGCATTCTTTGCTCCTGTACAATTCATTTCTTTTATTAAAGCACCAGCTTCCAATTGTGTTATGGAATTTCATTTTCTCCGGGGAGAAAAACAAAACCAAAGCATTAGTAAGAGTTAAAACCAAGACCAATGGTGGTTCTGTTGTTTATAGCTGCAGAGAGAAAAAGAGAAAGTACAACATGTTTCACAAGAACAAGGGGAAAAATATGCAAAGAAAGCAATCCTCAAAATTCAACATTAATACTAAGAACTTCTTGATTCTTTCCAGAACCACTTCATTAAATTTGAATACATGGGAAGGCAATACTGAGAGCACCTTGTTCTTTAGTATCTACTACAGTTGACTGAATTCTGGAATCAGAGCCAGAAATCACAATTTTTCATTAATTGCCCGGAAGACTAAAATTTTCCAGGCTGTTAATGCTAATGATCCAATCTTACAGGGAAAAATAGAAAGGCACAGAAATAGAAAGACTAAAGCAAGTACCCTGCTCTCTGTCTCAATCTATATAATTCTGGCTTTAATAGTGGTAACTGATATTAAAGGATTTTTTTCCAAATATTTCCGTATGCTGTGTCACTTTTAAAACAAAAAATGATAACCTTCGCGCCTGCACTGTCAAATTAGGTGCACACAAATCTACATGAGTGAAATTATTTGAGGATAATTCAACTCATCACATTATTTGTGGCATTTCTTAAAGCAGAATGTGGATTTATTCAGCTGAAGGCTATCTAATACAATTTTCAAGGAGTTATGCGAATCGGATGCATTCTTCCCTTTATAGCAGGCACTCCATCGCTTACCCAAAGCTTCTGCCACTCTCTGATGGATATTTCTGATTATTCATAACACAGTTAGGGTCAGGGAGCATTAGAAACTGGACTCAGGCAGAACACAGCTGCATCCCAAGATACGACGCTAGCAGGCAAAAGCAGAGATTTCTTTCACTCTTTTGTTACTGACCTCAGTCCTGACCCTTTGGAAAACGCGAGAGGTAAACAGGGCTGCTTCGAGCACCGGCCAAGGCCTCCGCCAGGCGAAGGGCAGGTAGTTGTATGTGACTGAAAATGCCCATCTACCGATCCGGATTTATACTGTAATCTACACCTGCCTTTTGACACCTTGATCAGGACGAATATTGTTTTTTCTCCTCACCCCCCAGAATGGATGGAATTTATTTAATCTTTGTTATTTTATGCTGAATATGCCTGCTGTTCATCAGGTGTGTGTTTATCAATTAAATTTCAAAGGTGGTTAAAACACGCCAAATAAACCCCTTGAATCAATCACAGCAGTACTGGTTTACCAACATATGCAACCTATAATAACACATACAATAACAGATGGGCTCACTCTGAACTAACGGGAAGTCCAGTAATTGTGCACTTCTCAATGTGATGTTGCGTCTGCATGTACCTGCATGAAATTTTTACCTCAGGAGCACTTGCAAAATAAAATTAAGTAGATTGTTTTGTTTTGGATTTGGAAAAGGTCTAAGCCAAACACAAACAACCAAAACCCTGAGGAAAATGTTGTTTGCGCATATGCACGTTTCCTGTAACTCCTGCTTTGCAAATGAACATTTACAGTTTCAGTGCGTACAGAGTAAAAGAAAATAACATTGGGGGCATTATGAAAAGAAAATTTGGAGTACTGCTATTGGAATTTTAAAAGCGAAAACACAGATGATAACCAGCTACTTCATAATATGTATTTTCCAGAGTATTTTGTACAATGGTAGGGTGACTTACAATTAGCAAACCTGGATTTTTTTCACTACCTCAGCTCAAGATAAGCATCTGAGCAATTCATATTTTTTTCATCAGTACCATCACAATTGAAATTTAGAAAAAATTGCACTTGGGACTTTCAAATAATATTTGAAATGCTATTTTAAACAATATACTTTCATTTATTTCAGATGGCACTGAAGTTTTGAATCTATACTACTGGAGTTGTATTTAAAATTATGATAAATGTACTTAAGGCACTTAAGGTACTTAAGCATCAAAAGTAAACATTTTTTTTCAAAGTATCTTTCAAACTTTTGAGAAAGTTTTATGATATAACATCTATCATGGAAAATCATCCAGTTATCTCAAATGAATATAAATATTAATATATATTTCCCAGACCTTGTATTAGCTAGCATCTTCCTGTCTTTTTCTGTCATTTGACAAATTAAAGAAGGCATGGTTAATAAAAGAATTGATGTGATATTAAAAAGTTAAATATATACATACTATTATATATAACATATAATATACATACACACAGATATATAATTTTAATAGGTTCTATCTGAACAGAAATTCCTATTCAGTCTGGAAAGAAAATATGAGAAAAGCACTGAGATGATATATTGTTCTTTAAAAGTGGGTATGGTGGGGGAAAGCATAATCAATTCTTCTACTTCATGTAGTTAGCAATGGTGTTTTAAAGTATTAAATGGTTGAATGTAAACTAGTGCTATAAACAAAATGGTAAAAGAAAAGACTATTTTGTTATTCAGACCTGCTCCTTTTTGTCCATGACATTCTCTGTGAGTCCCAATGTGCTATTTCTCCATCTACAATTCTTTTGCTACAGTGACAAAATTCACCTAAGGAGTTAGGCAAAGGGTACCTGCGGTGCTCTATTCAATTCAGATTTTTTTTTAAAAAAAACCTAATTTGTGAAGATTACTTCTTTTGCAATTCAGAGAAAAGGAAAAGCTACTTCCTCCCATTCTCAAATATTTTTTAAGATGAGCAAAAGCTCTATTCAGGAAAATGTTAAGTTAGTACTTTGAAGAAAATCTTAATTTTATTTATATCATTATAAAAAATTGTTTTCTTTGTAGAGACGCACAACTGTCAGATATCATACTGAGCCTCCCATATTCCAGACAATAAAATTTTAAAATTATAAGCTCTGAAATCAATCAGAATATGTTCCAAAAACACGGAGTAGTCAAAGCAAAGACTGAAAATAGCTCTGCAGAGAAGAACAGAATAGAAGATACTCTATAATTGTAGACTTGATAAATGCTTTACGGGTCACCTGTAAAATAACTCACAGGACACTCCAGGTGGCTGCAAAAACATACAACACTGCATTCACCCTTTCAGTCCACGCTGTGACATAGATTCAAGGGTAGTATTTACAATTTCTTTTTGTAGCCCCCTATCACAGATAATAATTCAAGAGACTTCAGGATTTGTAGTGGTCTCAGCATCTTCCTGCCAGTCTAGTCATTGATCGGGGAACTTCTAAATCTTTTGATTAAGTCTCTAGGCAAAAGCTGTAATTGACACAAAAGTGAAGAATGAATGGTCACTATATATAAAATGCTATCTATCATATTTACCTTTGATATTTCTAGAGGTAGGAAAGTTTATCTATGCTTGGATGTGGAGATGGGGAATCAGCTCTTCATGAGCATTCTGATTTTAAATTATTTGGCTATTTCAAAATTAGTGAACATGTTCTTGTACATATATATAAATCATAATGAATGCCATAAGCATAATACACGAGGAAAAGATGATACTCAGATCATGAGAGTCTTTAAAGATTTATCATAATTATGAGATATTTCTGAGTTATGAAGTATTAGGAACTAAAATCATAAAATACATGGGTTTTGCCCTGAGCATTTTTAATGGGCTAAAAGACATTTCACAGACAAAAGCAATTAGTGACTGTGTTCAGAAATCGGTGATATCATCTTGATACGGAGCTGAAGATGCCGGAGGGTTTCATCTGAATCTTTTTGATGTTCTGAATTTCAGTTAATGACAAATCCCTTTCTGCTGGAGTTCTGCATCTCTCTCTATTCAGACAGCAAAACTATGCCTGTGTCCTCTTCACATGCACACCACCTTTCCAAGTATTGTGGATCTTCAGAAATATTAGGTATCATTTTAAAAAATAGTGGCAAATATTACAGAAAAATTACATTAATCACTGGAAACAAGTCAATAGATAAGGAGAGTATTTGCATACTGAACACACCCAAGTGCCCTTCAAGATAGGAAGCCTTAAGAAGCACCCCAGTGTCACTAAAATCCTACCAAAAGCAGTATGAGCTTCAGATTAGATGGAGAGGGTAAAACATCTCACTGCTATTGCAACATGTCACCAGTTTTTTATAAGAAAATGAAACTGAAGATTTTAGCCCTTCACTATAAAATAAAGGGGGGAAAAATTCTCCCTAATACACCGAAAACATGATTTGGATCAGTTTTCAAAAGCCCATTTGCTAGTTTAAAAAAGAAATATAAATTTGAAATACAAAACAAAGGGTAAGTTTGAAATTCCAAGTATCATCATTTCACGCCATCATTTCTGCAGGTCAAGGTAGGTCTTGACTCACATTTTACACAACTTTCCACTATGTAATAAATACAGGAACAGATCCACCACCATGCTAGTGCAGAGCAACAAGCCATCCAGGCCAGCATCCTACTCCCGGCAACACTGACAAGCAGCTGCCAGGGGAGAAGATGGGATGCCTGCGGGCAGATTTCCCCTCGTAACCCCCCAGTCCTCCCTTGTGTTCAAGTGGGGTCTCATGTGATCTGTTCGGTAACCCACAGCAGATCCTTCTTCCAAGTACTTCCCCAGGATCCTCCAGAACATGCCTCAGCTTTTTGCATCCGTCTTTAAGGAATTCCATACAGTACTGATGCATGATGAACCACCTGCTTCTACAACATGGAAATGGAGTAACTCAGCTTAATTTGCTAGCACTAACACTATTAAAAATATCTAACTAGTAAGAGAATGCATAAGCTCATAAAGGACAGTCATGGTTGATTCTGTGCTAAGGTCCAGAAAATGAACAGATCATAGAGAAAGCGAAAACTGAAAATATTTACACATAGGCACAACTTTAAGTTATTGAGCTCAAGTTCTGGAATGAAGCATACAATTCAGTGTTCAAACCTTGTCTTACGATATGTTTTGCCCATCCAGGTAGCCTTTCTAGATTACAGAAAATACTCGGTTGAGTAGCAAATAAATACTGTAATATTTGTTCCTCTTCTCTCCCATCTTCCATCTGCCATGTAAATTAATGATATTCTAATGGTATTTTAAAAACAGGAATGTGTACATGCATATAAGTGTGTGTGTGTCTCGATATACATGTAAATATATACATATATATGTATATAAAATATATACATATATAAATATATATAAATATATAGATACACATATAGTGTTTTAAAGTGCTTTAAAAACAGCAAACTAATAAGAAAAATAATCTGCACATGTTTGCAGAATGTCAATTCAATGGGTATAAAACTGAGCTATCTGAAAATACTCTCTTGCCAGCATGCGGCAGTTGGAAGGAAGGAAGGAGCTGTTTGCAAGCATTTAACGCTTTATATTCACCTCACACCGTACTGAGCTCGGAGACTCTAGGCCAACACTCCTGGAGGGCCAGAACTCCAGACCTTAAAAAAATAGAGACCTTTGCAATCAAAGTGGTTTAAAGCAATTTTTCTAATTTGGGAGCAGGCTAAGTTGTTGTGTTCAGCACAGCTAACCTCTTGAAATCAGAGTTCCAGCAAAAGAGCAATTTATTACAAAAGTATGGAGGTGATTTATTTGTTAAACTACAATGTGAGGGGAGCAAACCATAATAAACACAAGCCATCAGAAAAAGCAAAAACTCCATCCATGTGTCCCTGCAGTAGCAAGCACATACGTGTGTGTGTAGGTGTGTGTGTGTGTGTGTCTCATTCTCACATGTGCGAAAATAATGTTTTATTTAGGATATGAAGCTTCTTCAATGCCTTATTATTAATACATAAATTCAGACAATGAATCCACAAGTCCTGTATGACTTCAGTGAAGTTTCTCCAGCAGTAAACTTCAATACTATGATAGATGCATGTAACAGAGATACATGGCTTTAAATAAAGAAATTGTAAGATAAAATTCTGTATGGAAACATGCATATAGCTCAGAAACTGCTGCTGTCTGTGCGCTTCACAATTATTTGTATGTACCTAAGCAACCTGATAAACCAGGACTTTAGAATGGGGGAAAAGGCACAAAATACTTGTGAAGAGGATCTCCGAAGAACTGGATCTAAAAAAAACCATTTGGAGAGAGTAAAATTTGTTAGTGTCTCTCATGAAAATGTTACTCCCAGTTTCAATCAAGCTTTTAGTCACTTTCCTTCCAGAATTAGACAGTTAAAGGGAAGTAACATTTTGTTGTCCATTAAAAAAAAAAAAGAAAAAGACTACAGCAGAGGAAAAGGCAAATGCATATTTCAGGATGTTGTACCAAACTCAAGAAACCATAATGAACAGCTTGTTTGTAAAAAGGTTAGTGCTGGTTGTGATTACATCCTGTATCGCTGGTATATGGATCTTTCAATATTAAATGATATTTGTCTATCAGTCAGTTCCTTGCAAACAAATTATTAAATGAGTTATGACTGCAAGTCAGTTAGGAAATGACATGCAAGACCTTGCTTCTGCATGGGTTACGCAGGTACTAATACTGCCTTTTCACAGTACTCTCTGTCGTTGAATGTTCAGATATACAAATAAAATCTACTGAGCTATCATTTTTTGGTAAACTGGACTTTGCAGACAGTGCAGAGCAAGTCGATGACTCTCAAGGTGGATAACAGCATGAATAATTCATTAGCTCACTGGAGTTAATACTGTTGTACTCAAGGTTAAGTATTCCCCCACCTCCATATAAGGAATTACTTGATTGCTTACCCTAAAAATGTACTTTTCAAAAAAAGGCATTGTATAAATAATAGGACATGCGTGACTTTCCTAACTTGTAAACCAATCCATCAGGGTACCAGGCAATAACTGTGTATTGACCAAGTTTACAATTTACTCTTCAGAGCAATGGGGTAGTCGCTCCGATAGAACGGCAGACAAGCCGTGGCAGGCAGACAACCCCGCGCTAACCCGGGAGGGGGCCGAAGGGCCCGCGAGAAACGCGGCGACGGGAAGCGGCCGCGCCGTGGGGCCGCTCGCCGTCCGACGAGGACGAGAGAGAACCGCCGCACTCGCCGCCGCCAGCTCCCGCTCGCGGGCGGCCCGCCAACGCAGGCCGCTCGGAGGAGGAGATCTCCCGAGGCAGCGCAGAGAAAACCGCAGCGCCGGGCCTCCGGTGCGGAGCGCAGACGGAGAGGCCGTTGACGACCCGCTGTGTTCGCGCCTCCTCGGAGAGGCGCGGGGCTGCGAGCGAAGACGGGGGCCCGGCCGCGGGCGCCGCCGCCCGCCCGCCCGCCCTCCACCGCGGCGGCAGCCCTGCTCCGTCAGCTCGCTCCCAGCTCTCTTACGTCTTGCTTCAGCACGGGATAACAAATTATTTAATCTGTCTGCAGACGACATTTACTCACGGCATAAAGCGGAAAGCTGCACCACGTAAAACGGTAACACAACAGCTTCCACGAGCCTGACTGCCAGCTACCAGCCATCGCCACTGGTGACATAAATTAGCCGGGGATCTGTGCTCCTGATGAAATAACGGTCCGCTCTCTGAAAACCGCAATTACAAAGTGACACCAAGCGCCCCAGAAAGCGACACTTCAAGAAGCCTACGCCGCTGAAACCGTAACCAGCCACGTATTATTTCTTGCTGCCCTTTAACAAACAGTAGCGGCGTCCCTGCGGGGAGCTGCGGCCCGAGCACGCGTTCCCAATGCCAGCGGCGGGACGCACGCCTGGCGGGTTTCACCGAACTCGGAGGGAAAAAATGGTGTTACACGAGATAGCTAATGACTTCTCTAACGGCTGTTAATCAGCAGAACCAGCAGCTCTCCCCTTTCAACGTGTGTACGCACAGCTCAAATTCCCTTTGCCAGAAAATGTATATACAGTCCGAATATTACAGCGTGCGTGGGAAAATCTAACTGGAAAATAAAGATATTATTTTCAGAACTCCAGCAGGCAAACTCAAAAAATTAAATTAATTTTTTTCATCTTGGATCAGAAATATAAAGTAATAGCAAAAGATTAGTCTAAATCCTTATATATGTGCCTGTAACAACCATTGTACAGACACAAAACCCATTAGAAAGGACACTAGGGAGGCAGCGCTTGAATTGCAGAGAACTTACCTAAATTCCTTACAGCTACTCTAAAAGTAATTTTCCATGCTGAAGGAATAATAGCATTTTCTCACCCTGAACGAACAGAAACATGTATTTGTGATTTCCTGATTTCCATATTATTTCAGGATCATTTTAATTGTAAGTACTAGCAGGTAGAGTATAGCATTATGTGCTTGCCTCTGTGAGCACACTGGAGAAAATTTCACAGTGACTGAAACGAGATGGAATAAACAGAAAAAAAAGGGGAAATCAAATTTGGAAAATTGGAATTCATAGTTAATAAAAGGTTTTCTTTTTTCCATAAATGTAACATACAAAGTGCAATTATTTGCTCATTCTCTCTACGTTTTCTTTATTTACCTAATACCAAAGGTATCCAACAGCTTCATGTCTCTATAATGGGGCTTAGAATTTATTTTCCTATTCTCCTTTGGCTGATTTTAAATGATTATGAAAAATCCTTCCATTTAACGCTTTAAACTAGGATGGTTACCCTTCTGTACTAAGACTTTTCAAATTACTAATTATAAAATCTGTTCAAGGTTGCACAATGTAAAATTTAACTTTACAGACATATAAACACTTTATATTATTTTCTGTTTCCAAGTACAAATTAACATCTCTAATCTCATTACTTTACACTAATAACAAAAAAGTTGCTCATTTTCCTTTTTAAAAAGATTCAAGTAAATGTAATAGGGCTTTTCTGTTGATGAAGATGGTGATGATAAATACTTCATTTTAAAAAACAGTCTGATTGATCATTTGAAAATAAAGATTTTATGCTCTACTAAACTTTTCCATAGACAACGAATATCAGTCAGGTTAGTAACTGCCTCAAGGTAGTTAAGACTGACTTTTTTAAGCCATAAAGAGCATTGAAACACTCAGTCAAATAGAGATACAGGAATGCATTTCATGGGAGATTATTTAGAAAGGAAGGAGATAGGCAACAGCTAGGAGAACACAGTCACCAAAATGAATGGGAAGCTACTAAGTAAAGAATAAGGTTTAGCAAAGAAGGGTGGCTATGGTTACCTCCAAGCCATGTAGCTCTCAAGACCAATTTCTACTGTCACTATTACCATTCGGATTTCACGGGGAAAGATTTTGTAATGTTGGCAGTAATGTTGTGCCTAGCTCATACTTGCCACTGGACACTGAAATACAAGAAAATCAGGAAAACACTTTCCACGGGTGTTATTCCAGTAGGTTTTCTAATCACTTCCAAAAGGATGGTTTTGATGGTTTTTTAACTAAATTTATATGAAATGCACCTTTTCCATCATCAGCGACAGCACACAGCAATCATTTTAGGAAGTTTATGAAGGCAATGATACCATTACTGGATTTATGTTTCAGAATAATGAGAATGAATTATGTCAACCTACAGATTAGAAAAATGGAAGATGTCAGCATAGCTTTGAAAAATACATCTGAAGAATTTGTTCTTTACTAATTTTTACTTGCAAGACTGTTGCTAGCCTTTTCTTAAATTCGATGCTTGGAATTGCATGATTAATCTCACTTTAAATCTCCATCTCTTTCATAATTTCATTTGAAAGTTTGCTTATTGAATGTGGGCTTGTAGAGGGGTGTTTTTGTATTAATTAAATGTTTAATATTTGCTTCTAAAACAAACTTTACTTTTAACAAAAATCAAACTTCTCATTTCATAACTGTAAGAAAAAAGCTAGAAAATGCAGCTCTTAAATATGTTAACAACAGAAATCTAATAAAGCTCCTTGGAACTTAATAACCTTTTCTTACATTACTTTGATGCAAACATCATTTGAGGCTGGCTCTCTATGAAATTATTCAAATATAATTAACAGCTGTGATGAATGTTTAAAATTATAATCATGGAGAAAATATTTGAGAAAAATATACATACTGACTTCTCAAAATCATTTCTAAAAACTTGTGTCATTTTCATGGCTTTCAACCCCGCTACAAATAACCACCTGTCGATTTTGCTATTACTTAACACCAACTATAGTAATTTCATAATTCATTTATCACACAACAGTCTAGCACTATCATTTTAGACATGTTTTATTATTATCTTATAAAATCAACTCCAAATATACTAAACCATTTTTAACTTACTAAGGAAAAACATTCATTTGAGATAACACAAAAAAAATCTGAAACATTGTAGGCAAACTGGCAACAGCATTTTTTCTCACCTGCACCATCTTGAAAAGAAGGAGATCTTATTTTAAGTTATCTTTTATATTGATGAGCATGCTATGGGAAGTTGCATTGTCCCAACAGATCAAGAGTGCAGTAAGATGTCTGCTGCATTTTACATTATAAAAAGCTTAACCATACGTTGTACAACTTATGGTTCCATATTGCATCAAGACACATGGCTAAATGGGTATTTACAATAAAGCAAAAACACAGTATCAAACTTAGTGTAATAGAGAAAAATTTTCTGTAGACTATGTGGGTTCTGTAATTCAAATATATCCTTATTTATAAATATAGATCAGATATGAAGGATATGGGATAAACAAAGTTCTTGAAGATGCTGATAGCATGTCATCTTGCATGATTTTACAGTCTAGTTTATCTCTTGGAAAATAAATAATTTTGTACTTCTTTGCCTAATCCTCCTGAAAGTCATTTTATTGTCACATTATGCAGGATTTGTGAACATTTCCAATAAGACAAGACTACATATTCTTTTATTACTGCTTTTTAGCTATCTAGAAGGCTTGTCAGAGCATTGCCAGTGTTTTAGATAGTGTTCTTCATTTAGCATATGCAGTCTGTTCTAGCATATTTGTTAGCCACAATGCTGCCATTTCTATGTTAGGCAAAACAATTTATAGATAATATATACATATCTTTACTATTTTGAAAGAAGAATAGGAGTATCTCACTAGAAACATTTCTATCAATGCACTATTTCCTTTGAAACAGATTACTATTTGTATCTAATACCTATTTGTCAGTGTGTGCTGAGAGCTTTTAAAACTCTAGTTCTCAAAAGTTTTACAGTCAGCTTCATATTGTAATAATAATATATTGATATCAATGCATATATACATACTTACATACACACATACACAGACACACACAAATTTTTAATACTTCTGATCATTTTGTTTATTAGTGTTTCCTAATCTTCAAAGAAAAATGAAACCACCACAAAACAAACTCTAATAATTGAAACTTCCTAAAAAACATGTTTTGTTTTTGGAGGAAACAAACTGAAAATGTGAATAAGCACAAAGAATATAAAAAGAGCACTTTTACCCTCCACCTACAACACATATGTACAGTGTCTGTTGCACCTACTGCTTAATAATACTTCCATATGAATAAATGAAATCTTTGCAGTGATAACATGTAATTCATAAGCACGTCATTTACAATATTCTGCAGAGATGCTGTGAAACTTTTGGACTTGAGGGGCTCCAATCTCAGTCCCCATTCCCTTCTCTTCTAATTCCATGGTCCCACAGAACCAGAAGAGGAGGTGACTTGGGAAATCATCGTTCCCCAGGGATACATTTGTGCTATTTTTTCAAAATCAGACAACCCCAAGTGTGTTTGCCACAACCGTCAGAGACCTGCGTTCAGGCCCGTGCTGCTACTAGAGCACGCTAATCTAAGAGAAAGCGCTGGTGTGATGCGTGCTCTGGAAGGGGTAGCACTACTACTAACTGCTATTAGAGTATATGCTCTGTAAAGCATTCAGAAAGTCTTGATACGTAATATGGTTCTGCAACCACAGTGACGACTCAATCGCTACATGTTCCATAAAATATATGTGTGTGCGCGCATATACCTAATGCTCGCATAGTAGGCAAATCAATTTAAATTTAGTCCATTAAGTTTTAAATTTATGAAACAAACTTATGTTCCATGCAGATTGATCAACCACTATACATTACTAAAGAAAGAAAAAAAAGTTGAATAAAGATCAGTTAAAAGGGATTACAATTTTTTTTATCTATAATCCATCTGCTGTTCTCTGGCAGACCAACATATTTAATCAAAGATACCAGACTATTAAGGTTTGCTACAGAGAAACACTAGATTTAGCAGCTGCACACTGAAACGTGCTGCAATAGACTGGTAAACAGCTACTGAGTCCACAAATTATTGGTATTAGAAAAAACAAGAACTGCTTCTTTAAAAACAAAATTTTAATTTCAATTAAACAAATCCTCTTAATTTTGTTCCTGCTTTCTTATTTTTAGAGAGTTGCTACGTTTTTAACACACTTATATTTTTAAAAACCCTGAACTTTCTTTTATTGATGTTACACTTACTATTTGTGATATTCCCATTGAGATACGTTGTTAACTCATAAATAATTGCTTTCATTCATAAACACTTTCTGTGAGAATTCACTGGACAGATAGAATGTATTAGGGTCAAAAGATTAATCTCCAGTATGAGTTTTCTCTTTTTTTCCTCAGTTGCTGAACTTGTTTCTCTTATGCTGAAAGTATAACACTGTGACATTAGACTGGCAAAGGAAAAAGATATATGTACATACTATATATAATAGATGTTTACAATATATTTATTTTCAGCTCTTCTATCTTGAAAGCAGTACAGTCTCAAGTGAAACATGAATATCTTACAAGTGAGGCATCGAGATTACATTTATTATTAACCAACCTTTCCTTCAGGTTTTCAGTATTTATATCACAGACGTGTTTCATTGTTGCAATGTTTGATTGTTATTTTATGACTAGACTTAAAAGTTGCATGATTCAACTTTTTTTACTATATTTTTAAATACATCAGAAGGAATATCATACTTTTTCAAACAAAGTTATTTATAGAGTGGCAAAGACCTGCTCTGGGAGTATGATGACAAACAAGGCTGTATCTCATGCCCCGTCAACCCGACCATGGGAAAAAATACGTTCACGCTGCGTGACGCCCTGCAGAAGTCTCCCCCGAGCAGGTGGGTCTGCGGGCAGCCACGGCCAGCGAGAGGAGCCAAACAGAGTTTTCCTACCCTGCCTTTAGGGGACGTGGGCAGAAATATCTCGTCCTCGTACAGATATACAGAAATGTCTCGTACAGACTCTTCCTCGCTCCGGTGTGCGGCCGTGGTACCGCAGCTGGGAAGCAGCCTCGCAGCTCTGGACGAGTGGCCGTCACTGGAGGGAGAAAGAAAAGGAATTCCAGCTCTCGACGGTTAAAGATATAATGCTCGGACACTTCTGAGCCTTCTTTGCTGGAAGTCTTCTCTAAAATATTTGAAGTAAAGAATCTATTCACTGAACGATGGAGGGTATCAGAGTGCTGTAAGAATTAGAACCTTTGGAAGAGAAATAAGCCCCTTGCGCTTTGTCACAGCAAACAAAAAGGCTTGCTTTCGGGTCTCCGCTTGGCTATCTTTGCTTCTCAACGAAAATGAACAGAAATCATTACAGGAATAATCTGAAGCAAAATTCACCCCATTCATAAGTAAAAACAAAAATACTATTTTGTTTTGTTAAAAAATGTTGGAAATCATTGAAGGCCTACAGCTATTGCCACAGAGTTCTTAAAAATCAGGCTCCTTCACAGTGTAAGAAAAGGAAGGAAGGAAAGAAATTAATATGGTATTGGTAGCATCAGACTTTCTTCTATGCTGATGATAAAGTCAAAGATGACCATCTGAGATCAGAAAATATTATGAGCATATTCTACCTAATTGAACCAGACTTAGTGCCTGCAGTCGCTACCACCACGAACAGTACTGGCATGTGTTTGGCTTTTGAGCTGAAATGATAGGGGAAGGATTGAGGGTAAACATTTCAATAGAAAAGAAAAATCAGGTTAAAAACCACAGGGCGACTGGGTTTTATATAAAGAATTTGATACCTATAGTGCTGTTTGAAAGACAGCACGCTTCCATTATCAGGCCGTGAAACTACATTGGACAGCATTAAAGAATTCAGTGGCTTTTTAAATGTAGAATAAACAATTAATTGTTTTCAATACACAGTTAAAATTCCACTAACTATTGGAAAGAGAGCTTCGCTGGGCAGTAAACTCCAAAGTAAGCCGGCACGGCAAGTCGGTGCCGCCTCAGTGCCACGCTCACGGCGGCCGGTGGCAGCAGGCAGCAGTGGCAGGCACAGCCGCGCGCGCTGCCCGTGGCACCGCGCTGCCCGCGCTCCGCTGCTGCAAAGCCAAGTCACGCCGCAGAGTCAGCGGAGCCTCCGCGTAACCTTGCCACGGATCTCTGCCAACTTTCCAGCACGGAAATGCGCTTGCTCGAGACAAGCTTCGTAGGCTTCTCCTAGAGGAGGGAGAAGGTGGCTGCAGGGTCCTGCCGGGATCTGCAGAAGTCCATGCGCTTTGCCAGTGTAAGGAAGCAGGCTGACACTGCAGATTTCTTTTCCAACGTTCAATCTCTACATTAGCCACAATATTACATATGTATCTATTTTTAAACAGATCCCAGATAGACATGGATAAGAGTTTCTGGAAGATGATTACTTTCCCATTCGTGTAGCGGAAAGTATTGTCACAGCTATATTACAGAATCATAGAACGGTAAGGTTGGAAGGGACCTCTGGAGGTCATCTAGGCCAACCATCAGCATGGCCCGTATGGGGACTGAACCCGTGACCTTGGCATTAGCAGCACCATGCTCTAACCAACTGAGCTAAACCTGCCCCCTAATTTTGTTAAAACTACTGTAATTATAAAGTTTTAGCAAACAGAAGTTCTTGGCTAAATGCACACAAACATTCATCACATTTCATTGTAAGAGAGGTTGTGCACAGAACTTATGAAATTAGTGTGTTAGGGGAGTGGGATATCACGTTAGTAGAAGGAACTAACTCTATGTTAGGAGGCACGCAACACCAACACACACTTTTGGCTTGAACAGGATTACATAAAACACCCAAAAGGAAGCAGAATCATGCACATCTCAAGAACACATGAAGACCTGCTAGAAACTCAGGAGAAGAGATTCAAATTAATAAGCTTTCTACCACTCCTAAAATTAAGACACAAAATAACTTCTCTAAAGGAATTTTGTTGGTTTGGCACTGATGCTTTTGGATTTATGATATACAAAACATTGAAACTGTTGACTGTGATACAGCCCAGACAGTTGCATCCTAAAGATAAAAACTGTCAATGGACTGGATAATCGTTTTATCAAGAGCAGGCTGGCTGTGATTTGTGAGTGAAAAGGTCATCTATATAGTAGAGGACTCACTACTTATAAAGCAAAAAAAATATTGAAAAATATAAATCCTATCATATCCCACAGTATTTGCACATAAAACTGTCCTCATATCTGTCAAATCACTCAAATCTGAGATGAGGCCACACCTCTTTGCTCCATACAATATATTCCATGCAGTATTTTATTATTGTGTCTCCAGTCTTCCATGGCATGTATTTCAGGAAAATAAGATTCTCTAATTTTCTATCATTAACGTTTTTCATTTTAGAAGTATAAACTAAATATTTTTCAAAATGCTTATGCTGTCACTACCAAACCCATATAGCAACATGTAATTGTAATTAAATTTCTTCGGTATTTTAAGAGTTAGGACTGGATTTAAACATTGTTTTGATGAAAATCAGTGACTAAAAACAGTGCTGTCACCCATTTGTATTTACCCTTTTTTAATGGCTGTTTATATTGGGAAAATTAAGTCTCACAAAAGAAGCCTGAAAACATGACTCTGATGTTTATTCTGTTAGATATTATCTGTGGACAAATCTTTGCTTATCTCCAGGTCTTTGCTCTTCTGATTGTAGTCTCATTTCACTTGTCCTTGAGATATCATGTCTGTTATGACCTCCAGCTTGTTATATATTCAAAGAAAGTTTATAGACTTTCCTGTAACCTTGATTAAAAGCCTATGGGGATCCTGAGAGCTGAAAAAACCCTTTATTTGAAAAGCAACTTTAGCAAACGGTGCTGATTTCGGTTTCACTAATAGTATTTATAATCAGCAGTCACTGGCAGAGAGTTGAGGCTAGAGGAAAAAATGATTATGCAGTCTTACTTGTTTAATAATTATTGTATTATCATGCTAAATTTGGATTTCATGGTGGAGCCTAATTTAACTAAGTGCAATTTGTGGGAGCAATCTGGAGAGGGAGACGAAAATATATACCACAAAGAAACCTAGTCTTTCAAAAAAACCTCAGAGAAATACATTGCATTTTTCCCATCTTTTAATAAAACAGAAAAATATATTAATAATCTTCAATTCAGAAAATTAACATTTACAGAACTACAGAATTTTATATCTTTGTTCACCTTTGAGAAGGAATGTTGTCAGTATTTTGAAATATGCGTTTTAGTGGTCTTGGGTAATTCAGTCTCTTAACACAAAGGATCCTTATCCTACAGCTCTCTCTGGCATCCTAAACCAGCGCTCAGTCTGCTTCTGAATTTCCCCACCACTGCAGAGCATCTTAGGCTTTAACTCCCTCCCCCCCACCAAATACTTTAGTTTTTCATTGTCTCTATTTCTGTTCTTTGTTCTTCCTTCTGTAATGGACAGAAATCTCTTTTACAATTGGTGGGTGATTAAGGATCCATCAGGAAATTTTGTGCTTAACTATTATGTCCTCACTGCTTTATGCTTCAAAATATTTTGTTATTTTGTTATAAGTGACAGTCCTATTTCTGATCAAGATATATTCATTAAACGGAAGATGTCAAATTTTATCATGCCTCTAGTTTGGTACATGGGAGGAAATGATAGCTTAAAGGGCAACTAGGATCAAAAATTAAAATTTTGCTTAAGTCTTAAGAAGAGCTATTGCAGGTGCTGTCAAACAGAACTCCCAGTCAAATACAGACAGATTAGCCATGTAGTTCAACAGTTTTGTGAACAAGGAAGACTGCATTACTATATATAAACATATTAAAAAAACATGCAGTGGAACAAAAATCTAAATGGCCTTTTTAAAACAATTGGAAGTAACATATACCTTTGTATTCTTGTTCTATAAAAGCATTTTGTAGCTATTAATCAGCAGTTTATTTTTAATTCTTCCCCAATGATATAACAGGAGGATGAGTAAGATACAAATTCTAACTCTGGGCTAAGGCTAAAAAAGGAAATAAGAGAGGTATTACCAGCCTCAGGAAATCCTACTTCATCATATTTAATTACAGTTGATCACAATACTTGCAAGAAAGGGCATTACTCTCCACAACAAAATTAAAAATGTATTTTCTCTTTCATTAATACTATCTTTCATGTAATCATCCTTGAATTGAAGTGACTTTGTATAAAGTTATGTTTATTACACACAACTGCAAAGCTATATACAGATTATTCATAACTATAATCACCCCAACACAGCATAATTTTCTGTGTGGATTATCTATGTGTTGTATTGATTAGGAGCCTTGAATAAGATGCAAAACACTAGACAGGTTTAAATAGCTATATTCCTTCTGAAGGACTGTTTAATTAATGTTTTCTAGAGTACTAATTATGAAAGCTTGTAGAGCCTAAAGCCTGAAAACACTTCTGCACCCACTGAATTCACTGGAACTACTCAGACCATATAATTTAAGTGGAGAATGCACATAGACTTTGGCAGATCAAAGGCTAAACAGTGAACATATACACAGTCTTGCATGCTTATATCCATGGTGGACTTTAAAGTATTTTGCTCTTTGTTTTTTCAAACACAAAGCAGTCTCTGGGAGCATATTTGTTTTCATTTAAATGACATTGGCTATTGAGCCAATAAAGCCTGGATAAGTGTAGGTAGATTAATATGAGCATGAACACTATGGAAAAAGAAACAGGTAAAATAAACTACTAAATAACTATTATCTCATTATGTTTAAGTCTCATCCCTTTGATGCCTGTATATACTCACTAGCAAAATACTTCTTTCTGTCCCTTTTCTAGTGAAGGGTTCTGTATTAGTGGAAAAATCTTTAAAAGAAGCAAGAAGATTCAGGAAAAGGTATTCTGTGAGCCATGGTCCTGCTGATGCTAAGTATCTGGGATTTCAAAAAATTCAGAAAAGAGATCCCTCTCCCAAGACTTCAAAGCTGTTGTAGCACAAAGAGTAAGTCTTTGCGTGGATTAATTGATATGAGAAAGAAAATAAAGTATGGGAATAAATAGTTGCTTTTATAATTTTACAAGTCCCTCAGGAACCCTTGCCAGGGTCCAGACATACACATGAAAGATGAGGGAAAAGGAGAGAAAAAGAGAAAAGCTTACTGATGATGCAACACTATTCACTGAAAACTGAAATACACTGTTTCAGAAGGTCTTCCTGGTACCAGCTGACTATGTGATTGACTGATGAGTTAAAAATATAACTTAAATTTAAAATAAAAAGTTTCAGGTAGTAGATTAAAAAAAGAAGTATTTTACACAGAGTGAAGTGAATAACTGAAACTCATTGCCATAGGATGTTGCAGAGGGCAACCATAAAAGTTTGAAAAAAAAGGGGCTACAGGAATTTACAGAGGTGACTAATGTGACTCATGATGATCTGCATAAAACTGTTTTCCTAGAAAATCTTTAAACCACTAATCACTAGAATCTGAGACAAGAAGGTGAGGGAAAGCTCAGTCTTGATTTGGGATTATACTTATAACAATAACTTGGTTACCATATAACTTCGGTTTATAATAATAACTTAGTTACGATATAACATGGGTTATACTTGTAACTTTTCCCTAAGCTTCAGCTACTGGCTACTTCTAAAGGCAGGAGTGGATAGACAACATTATCTCTGCTAAGTCAGCTGAAATGCCTGAAGTTTGTGAGATAGATCTTTAGATTCTGTATTTTATTGATAATCAATGGGACGGGTCAATAGAGTTTGATGGTTTTTTAAAGTCGGCTTAGGTTTTTAAATAAAGCAAAACAGGAACGTAAGTATGTAAAGCTTACAAAGTCACGGATCTCAAAAGCAGAATTGAAGCTGCCTCAGCCCCTCTTAGCTGTCTGCCACGACTAGATATGTAGGTACAGTTCTATCTTTAATTATATGATATATATTATTTTTTCCCTTGAAGCCAATGAGGATTTTTCTGGCAATAAATGACAGTTCTCACTTTAAGGAGATTTGTGTGCACAATTCCTTGCTTTTCGGTTGCAGAAGTTGAGGTAATTGTTTGAATTGAGACAATGACGCAGATCCTTCTTGACTATAATTACAGAACTGACCCTTCACTCCTCACCTACAGCTGTCACCCAGGCCCTATGTAACCGCCACAACCGCACTTTCCACCAGTCAGCACTAATGGCATGGTCTTCCCTTCCTGGATACCCTCAAATAACACTGAGGATTTCTTACAGAAGCAAGGAGCCTTTTACAGCTGAATTAGCAGTCAGTAAAAACTGAACTCAGAACATGCAAAGAGCTGTCTAATACTAAATAGTTCAAAAAATATCAGGCTCCATGTCTCAAATTGGGCGTGCAAAGTTGCTAGATATTGTACAGTAATCTCTTTATGTTGTACTTTCTCTATAAGCAAGGGTATAACTAGAACAATCATTTGCAACTGCTGTAGAAACAAATTGTTTCTGAAATACTGAATAATTACAATAATAAGAAATGAATAGCTGTATTCAGACTAGTATATTTAAATAAAGTGTAATAATTAGATTTTGGTGGTACCTTCTGAAAAGTTACAATAAACATGAAAGGCTGCTGAAATTGCATTGTCCATCCTGTGACTAAATAAGCAAAATGTCTTGTTGAAAAATAAGATTTGATCCAAAAGGTCAGCATATGCACCATATGCAAAAGACACTAAGTAAAGATTACACAAGAAGCCTCAGTTCTCATTTTACTCTCTTCAGCTTGTGTGGCTTTGAAACCTGAACAGGCTCTAAATATAATTCATGGTCATACCAGTAGTAAAAGTATAACTCAGGCTTAATACGGAACTCCTGTAAACCCTTCTGTCTTTGTAAAACGAGCAACTACATAATGGAAAGCCAAATAAAATAACTTTTATAATAAGTCATAAAGTAACATTTCTCATTTGGATATTTAAAACCACACAAGAAGAAAGGCATTGGACTCAGCAGAGAATCTGTTTACAATTCACTCCACACTGCGTCGTTTATGGAGCTATGCCATTATCTAAATAACAGCGTACAGTACAGAGCTGTCGTTGGTTCAGCCTGATGCATTTTCCTTTCCCTGTGTTACATTACTTATTACTGCATTAATGCAAGACATCAGGTTCTCAAAGGGAAATGTTGTATAGCCAGTAATGAGCTCATAGATTTAAGGTAGTATAAGCGTCTGTAGTAAGTTACATATGGATTTGAACAGTTTGCACAATAAGGAGCACTTCAGCCTCAAATTTGGCTTTAATAATAGAGGGTTCTCAGTGACAGGAGACCCCAGAATCCACGAAACAGCAATACAGAGTCCTAGGAAGTAATACAGTTATATATGCTTTATATATACTATATAATTTCTAGATCATGATTTGGTTTTCTTTAATACAGGTCTTGGGGAAGCTAGAGGATAAAGCCATGCCATCAGCAGCTGGTGGCAGATACCACAATGATGGGTCCACAGTATAAACACAGGGATGCAGATAAACACTGCTGTGAATGGAGAAAGACCTAGAGGCAGTTACTGAAAAAAGAGAGAAGCAACTTAGAACTTGAACTGCCAACTGCATCTAAATAGGTGTGACATTTGGAACGGACTATCACATTATAAAAGCAATTTATCACATTACTGGAGACTACTAGATCTGCCTTATCCACACAATCTACAGGGAACCAAATCTGAGTCTCCAGGAAAACTTACTTACATTTTTTATAGTTTTAGCATGCACCTATGTCACCATTGTATGCTTCGCAATGTGTAGTTGATAGAGTACTCCAGGATCATTTAAATAAAATAACACTCTGTCATATAAATGGTATTTAATTGCTCCTAGTGAGATTCTGCCTTAACAGCATATACATTAACCTATCTTATGTACTCTAGTTTTCTACAGCAAAGAAGTCATCATTAAACATACACCACAAGAACCAGTATGAGACTTCTGAATGAAGAAGAGGCAATGAAATACAAGGTTTTCATAACAGTGGATAATTAAATAACAAGATGTTGTAATCAGTCTGTTTACAACTCATCTGGATATTTGCTCATGCCATAAACTTTGGAGACACAAGTGTCTGTATAGTCCAATTAATTTCTAAAATACAGATTTGCCATTCTTAGAAACATTTTACTATTGAGATGAACTGTTAAATGTTGGCCTGAAGTAGCAGATACCATTTGAGAAATGTGATTTAGATGTTCTGGACAGACACTGTAATCTGAAACACAAATATAGAATCAATTATGCCCAATTTAGTCTTCCTTCAGCACATTTAGGATGAGCAGCTAAAGTCAGAGTCTTTGATGAATACATCTGACAATGTTATCAGTTATCTTTTTGGCAGGATCAGTGAAAACTGTCTGTAAGTGGTCCAAATTGGAGTGGAAAAAGGCCTGCATGCAAGTGGCTCTAGGGCTAGATACTCACTGCTGCCCAGTAGAGATTCTCCGGAAATTTTCAGGGTAAGGGCCTCTTATTTATGCACACAAATAGTCTCTTCCTAATCAATGTCCAGGTTGTTGCAGAGATTGACTATGTTCTTACTGTTTTTAATGTTAGCAAATACACTGTTCAGACTAAGGCTTTTGTTTAAAGTTCTTTTGCAGGATATTATCCATAGGGCAACTGGAGGTGTCTGAGGACTTAAAGCAAGGCCTATGCTGTGATAAAGGTTCTCTCTCCAGCATAACTCTCTTAATTTCCAGATAATACAGTTTGGCTAAGTGCCTACTTAGCAGTACACTGTGCTTGCAAGAAAAAGACCTGCAGGTTGACAATGAACTCGTGCATGACAGTTTTGAAGGAACATGTGCTGCTGTTACAACAACAGGATCAATACTCAGCTCTTCAATGGTCTTAGCAGTAAGAGCTTGAAATTAACTGCAGTGGACTTAATAACAGGACAACTCCTAAAACTGTATCCTAATTTTGCAGTTCTAGTCTAAAACCTGCACTGCTTGTTCACTGATACTGACTGAAAGATGCTATTTCATTAATATATACTGGCAAAACACAGAGGAAACTCATTTACAAGAACATCTGAATTCAACAGAAAGTTGGAGACAGTGTATATGGGGTGGTACAAAGGCTTAATCATGCAACAGCTAGTCTGTGAAGATGTGGCTCTGCTCAGAGGCAGAGCGCAGCAAAGGGTTTCCAGTCCCACTATTAGGCACGGCTGCTCCTGCAGAAAATGCCTGCCTCGGAGAGTAGAGCGGCAATGAGCCAGCAGGTATCATCTGCTCCTCCAGCTAAAGAGATGGATGACAGATTAGTAGTCAGCCTTTCCAGATCTTTCTTCAAGGGCAGACCTCAGAAAGACAACTCAAAATGGACTCATTTTTAGCCTCTCTAGAGCAACTTCAGCCAAAGACTAAATGATGCCAGCTTTCTGGGATGCTACATTACCTGCTGGCTGGCTGACTAGGCTGCATACTTGAACAGGTTCATCACAAAAATTACACAGTCCCCACAGTGATGCAGACCTAATGTTGCCTTCAGTTACACATATGTATCCCCAAAAGACCACAGGAGTGGTGCACTTCTACAGAGAATTGAAAACATCTTATTTCATACACTGAGTGATTTGCATGGTCCAGTATCTTCTGATAAGGTATAAGAGAGGGATTATTGGTACCATTTAAGGATCATTGAGCCTTTTCTCATCTCATACAAAAATGATGCATGTTTGCAATCCATTTCCATGGCTGCTTTACAGAGTGCAATTGTGGCTAGGGAACTGAGAGAATACAAATGAAACATTATCATTTGATCTACAGCATTTCCTTAAAATTGCAAATCTTGCTATAAGAGCTCTCATGCATGCTTAACACTACCATCATTAGATAATTACTTGTTACAGATGAGCACAGGCTGATGCCTGATGCACTGCTCAGCTTTTCGAGCACATGCAAGCTTCAGTGTTAAAATGGAAATATACTTCAGAACATTTTTTACTGATCAAATGTGCTGGATTTAAATCTAGGAATAGTATGTTTTTGTAACGACTGGAAAAATCTTTGTAGTTCTCCACAACTTCTCCACAATATTAGAGGTTATTTTCAAATCTTAGATTAACACAATTTTCCTTGAAGAATTACATAACACAGACTCTTGGAGAAACTGGTCTACAGAACACTGAAAGTTAACTAGATCTTTCTTTGGCTTGATATCATATCTATTAGCAATGTGTATTATCACCATGTGGTATCTGCTGGATGCTTTGAAAATTACCTTGATAGTCATACCTCAGTTTCCAGTGGGGACATACAGAAACCCCATCTTTGAAGAGTAATCTGCAATGCATTCAAAGACCTGAAGTCCTGATACACTACGTACCTTGGAAATACAACCTAGGACCAGTGCTGAGCTGCTACTGACTGCTCTGCAGATGATCGATTCAATCTTCAGGTTTGTCAGTAAGTCACAGCACTAACATCTCGTATCAAAAAGCTGCAACTTCTCAAACTAGCAGTGAACTTGAAAAAGGCAGTGTACAAAGAGAGCTGTTATTGAAGACTTGATAATACACAAGTTTACACATGCTTCATGTTTGTAACATGCTGCTCTTGTTACAGGCAAAGTCATAAGGATACTGCAATCATTTTAACTAATAATGTAGAACCATCTAAACGTATCTATCCTCCAAAGAACATATGTATACTCTCTTCCATGCTAACAAAAGTCTTGGTTATTTTCTTCCACACTTCAGATTATAGTCAGCAGAAAATTGTAAAGGCCCCTTTTTTGTGGCTGCTTACATGTCTGGAAACATATACGTATCGCTAATACTCACGCAACAGCATCTTGAAGGTTACTCCATTGGGAGTAACAAGCCAAAGTCATATTACTTTCACTAGTTATTTTGTAAAGCTATAGGAAATGTTGAAATAAAATGTGCTTTATCGTAGTCATCATTCTGTCAAATATGAGAAAAAAAGGAATATTCTAGAAACTATACAACTAAGAAAACAGCAGCAAGACATTGTGTGGCACAAAGCACTGACATCCGGGCTACAGAAAACTGAAAGCGTGGGCTTTTCACAGTCCCAGAGCTGCGCCGTCAGCTCTCATCACACGCTCTGTGACACTGAAACAATTCAAATCACTTGGACATTTCCCAAAGGGGGATGTGGGGAATTCCTCCTGGGCACAGCACGTTATAGATCATGACCTCTCTTCACCTACTTCGCACTGCCACCTCCAGACAAAAACAAAGGGGCCACAAAAGGGCTCCCAAAACGTATGCTGATCTATAGCATATCAACCAGATACTGCTTTTTTCTCAAGACCTCTAAGAACAGTGTTCTCAATGACATACCTGCTGAAAACTCTCAAACTTTTGCTACCTCTTTCAGATATTTGCTCTATGTCTTACAATGAGATTTTGAATAATGAACATCTACCTTAGTTTCTTTTTCCCGCCGTTCTGCTTCTCATAACACTATAGGGTTTTTTTCTCTTATCATTTGATTCTTTCCCCAAACATTCTTCTGATCCTTTTTCACTTTTTCCACTTCCTTGCTTATTTGTGGCAAATGCTGCACTCAGCAAGTATTTGCTGGAACCTGAACACATAACGCCTCATGAGAAGTGTGGTTCAAATTAAAGTAATGAATTCCAATTTTTCCACTACGTTTCCTTCAGCTGTCTTAGTGTTCTTCTAAAGATTTTTCTAAGAAAATGTAACATCTACTTTTTCCCCTTTATTTAGTGCTTATAGAACAAATACAGCCAGTTTTTAGATGTGACTGTATGTTAGCAATGGTCTTTTGTCTATTATTTCCTTTGTAGCTGAAAAAATTAGTAATCTCCACCATCCCAAACCTCTTCAGGTCTAATTTATTTGCATTTATTCATAGAAGGTGTCAATGCTGCAGATCACTTTATTTATTCATTCCACTCCATACTGAAGTTTGGCCTTGGTTGTGCCTGTTACACTGGTGCCCAGAGTTTCCTAATTTATATCTTAGCATTTGTAATTGCAAATAGTAATTGTAATGATTTATGGATTGATATTTCTTGTTTAACCACTCCACAGAGATTCACTGTATTTGGAGCCAGAAAGCATCCATCCTAAAAGTCTCTGCCACGTACGACTTCTGTGCCATGGTTCTATGCGTTTGCTTTCCTGATCTTCACTGGGAAGTCTGCTGAACACAGTGCAGCGTTTCCTCACTGACAGCTTCACATACTTACCATCTGAGACTTCATTTTTACTTTTCTCTCCCCAGTCCTCTGAATTGTTCCTTGCACGTTATCCACAGTAAGAGAGACTGGGAGTGCCCATAGGCAAGGCTGAGCAGGGGGATGCCTTGCACTGGCTTGAGTGAGAGTCTAATGTCGTCATCTTTACGGTACACGAAAAAAAATCAGGTTAAATCTTAGTACCCAGTAGAAGAGGCTGAGGCCAGCTAACAGCTGCTAAAAAGCACACTGCTTTCACACAAAAAATTAACATTTGCATGCTGAAACACAGTAAGAATGGAACAACTGAATTAGATTTTACAACACCCTTCCACAGCAGAGCTGCAAGGTCAAGGTTACTATAAATAACGTATGCTGAAATTTATTATCAGAAATGATTAGTATAATATTGCTTTATTAAGGTATGCCTCTTATTATCTTAATATCTAATAAGTCTTAATCCAAATAGATTTATTAAAACTTTAATTAAAATATGAGGAATACAAAAATTCTGTACAGAAAATTTTGGCCTGCAATGTCTTGTTGACTCTTACAATATTTTGCTATGCTATATTGCTATAAAATTTCGTATGTGAAAATTGTGCTTTTCCTAGCTGGAAAAAATAAATGCATAGACTTCGGAACATTAAATTAACTTCCTAAGATAAGAAAAAACCCATGACCATCTGCAAGTTAGGAAGGAGTCTGGAGCAGGTGAAGGTGGGCTCATGGAGCTAGAGGCTGACAGGGCATGAACGCGGCCCCAGCGGCTAGGTACGCGTGCGGTTGTGTACTTCGCTGTGTACACCGCACACAAGGCACAAGTGCCACAAAGTTAGCCAGCAGTTAGATTTAGTGAATCATAAAATCATGGATGTGGCAGCCGTGGGAAGCAGAAGAGAAGAGTAACATGAAACACTTTTGAAGGTTTTTCGGAGGAAGAGGACACCTGGCTCAGGAGGACGATGGTTACTGAGCGGGGCGCAGCCATTATTTATTTACCTACAGAAAAAGGAATTTTGAAAGCATTTGAAGAAATGGGCATTTTTAAAAGATAACTCATGCGGCTGTTTCAAGCACAGGGAGCAGTATCAAAGACACTAGAAAATCAAGCACAGAGAAGGGAAAACAGCTGTAAAAGTTAATGTTTCCACTCAATTCCCCTCTCAAGGTGAGCTATAAAGGTAACTGCCTTGAGTGGAGAGCAAGAAAGGAATTAAGTTCAGAGAGCAAAGGCAGCCCCGAGTTATGCAGTGTTTTCAAGTCAGGGGCAGAATCTAAACTTGCACTTGGTTAAGGAAGAAAATCACTGACAAAATTCTGGAAGGATGAAAACACAACCAATCTACTGGAAAGGCAGCTCTGGCAAGACGGACGCTCTGGCTTGTTCCCTAGCAGGAACGTAACAGCACCTCCACGTGTGCAAGAGTCTGCGTTCAAACGTGTTTCAGAAGGGTACTTGAAGGGGGGAAAAACCCATGCGTCTTCAGAAAGATTTCTTTCAAAACAAGAAAAAAAAAGGTTTATTTTTCTGTTTTTGTTATTGTGGACATTTGAATAAAGAGAGACTATTTTTTTTTAGAACTATCTTCAGCTACTTTATAAAAAGGTGCTAACTGCATTAAAACGTTCCTCTGCAAGGTGTTATAGCTGTGACAAAGATGATGATAATCCAGATAGAGTGTATATGGAGTAAACACCTCAGCAAGATTTTGCCTCCATATGAATATCCTTACTAGTAGAGGACAAATAATCTTATTTAGAAATATAGATGCTGGCAACAGATCTTCTTTGTCCTTTCATGATGTACTCACAGCTTTTGTTAACATCCTTCCTCCTCTACAGCAGCTTCAGTTGAAGGAGGAATACTAGCTTTAACCTTGAAATATCTGTCTTTGCTGATTTGTGTCATAATCTTATTATTTAAAAGCAACTTTTTGTACTTAACATCTTACCTCAGCATGCAACACGGTTACAGATTAGCGTACATTCGCCGGGGGGGAAAGGATACAGCGGCTGTGAGTAAGAGATGTGGGCTGCCTGACTCACAGTTTCCATTCCAGCTTCTGGACCAGAAAATCTTTATATGAAATCCCCTATCTTCTCTATTTACATCCATATTTCAAAATTGCCCATGAATAATCAAAGGATGTTTAGTGCAGAATGTTAGATTCAGATTCTCTCATTCATGGTAAATAATATATTTACAGTATATACCTGGAATGCAGTCAATTATTTAAAGCACAAATGAAGCATAATACTCTACTAGATATCTGGAGCTTCATCTATGTTGCACATAGAAACAACGTTCCTGTCTTCCAGTGTAGGGAGGGGTCTAGACCTGGTCTCTAAATTTGCAGACCAGACCATCCGTAATTCAGCTTGCCGCTCATTTGGCTAAAAAGTCAAGATCTTTTCTGACTGAAACTCCATACTAACCAAATTACCTAGGAAACCACTTAGGTAATGCTAGCTCCAGCTGAATATTTCAGTGGATGATTTGTGTCCACGCACCAGTGGTAATCATGCGCGCTGTCTGCAAAGCTACCTGGTGTACAAAGCAGCCAAGTAGGGCAAAAAACACCCTCCCTTTAGGTTGCAGCTCCTGGCTCACTGGTGAAATGGGGTAACAACTGTAAGCTCACCTTGGAACAGGATTTCAAAAGCAACTGATAGCAAGAGCATTATAATAATACTGGTATTTTATATCAGCACTTCTTCTAAAGATTTTCAAGGAACATTTAGATGATGGTGGTGCAGTTGGCAGCACTAAAATTTCACTGCAACCACAGTGTGATGTTAAAGGGCATCATGTTATAAGAAAAACAGCAGCTCAGGCAGAGAGGTAAAAAATTCCTTTTTCATGGTTGTGAAACCAAACCAAATCAAATCCACGTTTCAGAGACCTGTGAACCTGAAGTCTTAATGAAAATTAGCAGGTACAATCGCTCTTTTAAATTCATTCCGAGTTTTTCACTGAATAAAGCATTCCTCTATTCCTGCCAAAGAGTTATGCAGCACTGCTGTATATTACCAGATTCCTCTTTTTACTCCCTGACTTTTGACTATGAATTTATACAGGAGGTTTTTCCGCCTATAAAACACATTTTAACAAGAAATATTAATGTAGAGCATCTTTCCTCCTTATTCAGCAAGGACATGAGTTACACAAAATAGAAAATTTACTTCTAGAGCGAATACTGGTAGTATAATTTCTTTGAACTCATTAAATTAGAAAGTTGACTGCAGAGGTTAATGATGAATGTATGTAGGAGAATTGGTTTTTTTGCAAGTGTGTTTCAGAGACAAAACAAACCCTAAAATTCAGTATTTATAAGCAGCATAAAGAAAGAACTATGAGGGGGTACTTTATTAAGACATCTTTAGTGGCTATTTGAATATCTTAAATTTTATAATTCCCACAGTGATTCACTCCTAACGCAGGACCTAAAACAAGGTCCGGGCACTGTCTCCTTTCCCCTGCTCCCAGGTAACCTGCCTCTCCCGGGATCTGCGGCACCGTGGTCTATCAGAGCGTTTAACTCTTCTGTCCGTTCACCATGGCCCGGCTGCGCCCGTCCCAGCGTTAATCGTAGCACGTGAATCTCTGCCGCCTGCTCTCTTTGCTTTCAACGAGCCGCCTGCCACTGCCAGGTCGCTGCCAGGGATAAGCACCGCGGCCGGACGCTCCTCGGCGGCGGCGCTGCACGTGCCCTGCGCTAGCTCGGAGGTGGAAAACCCGCCTCCGCCTCCGCCGAGATTAGGGGGTCAGCGCTCTCGCTGCGGAGGTGGGCGCTGCCGGATGAACAAGGGGCATTCATCGGCTTTCTCGAGCAGTTAAAGCTAGAGCTCCTCTACTGTATGAGCTGGTATTTTTAGCAAAGTCAGTCATACAAGTATGCGACTTTCTCCATGTTCCTTTCCTCTCGTGTCGGATGCTGGGGAGAATAACGCTGCTCTAGCTGCGGCATCTATTCACCCATCTGCTGCCTTCTGACATATATTAGGGCCAAAATTCTTATAATGAATAATATAAACTTCCCCCACGGAAATAGCCTCACTGTAGCAAAAACCAAACAAACAAACAAACCCCCCCCCCCACAAATCGAGGGGAAAGGAAAAAAAATAACTAAAACCTCCACAGTGATTTACAGTACCGTACTTTCGAAATCTTCCTGTAGCTTAACAGAGAATACAAATCTAAAACAGAAAGGCAGAGAAAGTACCTTACCCTTTTCCCAAAATATAAAGATCTTACAATTATGAATTCTCAAAAACAGAACCAGATATTTCAATATGCAAGCCACTCATTTCATTGTTAATACTCTTTAAAACATGCAGCTCATACGCTAACCATCTAAACTCCGAAGCGTCGTAAAACAACTCAAACTTCACCTACACACTCAATCAAATGTTGTTCACTGGAAACAGCAACGGAAAGTAAAAGTTGTGTTTTAGTTAGGGATTTTTGCTGGCATACATCTGCCCCCCTGCAAGGCAGTGAAGCCTTCCCAATCTTAGTGCAGGTCGGGGGGCCACCACGCTACCTGGTCATGGGTCCTATGGAGAGAACCGCTTGTGGTCTTGACAGAAAAGAGAAATAAGTAGCTAATTTTAAGAGACAGGTGTATTAGAGCTCCACCCCTAGCAGCAACTGTAATGATATTTGACCACTAATAAAACAATAGCATGTGAATAAAGAAAAGCTTTAATATCAGATGTAATATGACAAACCAATTTTTGCTTTTACTGCTTCTAAGCGTTGTCACCAACCCTACTTCCCATTTTCACCCTTTTTCCCTTTTTTTCCTTTAAGTGTACTACTACTGAGGAGTAGCAGCAGCGGTTGTCTTTGTTTCCTAAACAATTCTTTGCTGTATGATTAGTATGGGAAAGTCTTTTTCTTTGTAAAAGAAATGTTTGCTTTCCGTTAAAACATTAGGTGAGAGCTAGACTTTATAACATGTCATCCTAAAGAGGATGCATCATCTGGGAGACTGTTTTTGGAGCATCAGTCAAGATAACCAGATAAAAGAACAGCTATTGAAATAGTGTCATCATTCATCTTGATATATCAAGGAAACAGAAATATTGTGGATGAGAGGAATTTAAGTACAGTAAACGATACACAATTTGCTAGCCATGCCCTTATCCTGAAAGCAATCGTTAGCCAGATCAGTTGTTACTTCCTAATTTCATGAAGAGAAAATTTTAATCTGAAGCACCAAGGCATTAAGTAGAGCTTTAAAAAGTTTCAGGGACAAGCATCTCTGCAATGCTGCTCGAGATCAAGAGGTGCCAGAAAACAATTAAAAAAATGCAGAAAAGGGGAAAGATTCTAACTTCCGTGCCACCTCACTGTCCCATCTAACCCACGCAATTCGGGATGCAGCCTTCACTCCATGATCAAGCTAGTAGAAGTGACGCAAATTTGGGGAACACCAAAGCAGTCATTAAACCCAATCACCAAATTAGTGTTACGAATTATCCCGTGTGCAGATGTGGGTGAGTATTTGTCAGGCACTTTATCCGGAAAGGTCAAACTAACGTCCTGGAGCGAGAGCCTCCGCGAAGGGCTGCCCTGGCAGGGGCGCCTGCCCGCCCGACCTCCGCGCAGCTCCTCCTCCACAGTAATGTGCTCCTGCCTCTTCACCTCCTGAGGAGTCACCCACTTCAAACCATCATTAACCGTGTGATTGAATTTAGGGAATCCAATAAAAGATGGGCTACCTACCTGTTTTTACAAGACAAAATGAAAATAAAAACACTTGAAATGCACTTAGAGGCATTACTAGTACTACACATGTTATTTGTATAGATCAGTACCACTTACATTGAAAAAGTATTTGTGATCTTTTACACTGCAATTGTACTGAGAGCATAAGATCAGCCACGTTGTGCTTGGAGCCATACAAATACACAGCAAAAGCTCTGTCCATAATCCAGGGAGTTTGCAATCTAATTTAAACTGAAACATGAAAATGGTTATGTACAAATAACCAAGACAACATGAGAGCAGAATGAGAATTACGAAAGGAGTATGTGAGAGAGTAGCTCCTGGTATTGTTGAGAACAACATGGCACAAAGTCAGAGAGCTCCTCCAGACACATGCAAACAAGTGCTTCGTACCAGAAGCACTGCGGCACCGCGCGCTCGGAGGACAACACCGTCTGCACTAAACCTTGCTGCTGCCTCAAAACATCAGTATTATTTACTGGTATTAACCACAAAGGAAAGAATCCAGACCTCTGATACAACATAAATCCAGAAGCATCATCATAAATATTTTGTCTAGGTCTCTCCAGCTTAACCCAGACAAATGTATTTTGTTCTTGAGAATGGGCATATAATATCAGTGACTGGTAGGTTGCTAGAATAATTGGTGTTATGCTAGCTGGAGCACCCGGGTGCGCCAGCGACACCAACCCTATACTTCCCTTGATGCAGAGCCTGCAAGGACATCTGAGCCTGCCCTTGACACTACCAGAGCAAAGCCAAGAGATTTAAAAAGTTGCTAGAAAATAAGAGGAGCACAGCACGAATTATATAACCTCACAAATTATGGAAACAGTAGTTTATTGAAAACATGCTGTTTTTCAGAAAACAAAAAGATATTTGAAGGGTAAAGGCAAAATAGCTCACTCACGCAGGAATATATGGATATAGACAATCTTGAGACAAAAAGGTACAGCTGTTCCTAACCATATTGCACCCTTTTTCCTTTTCAGTGAAATTTCAGTAGACAAAACATCAAATTAAAGGATGTTTATCCAGGACAACATCTCTACACAAAAAAACTCAACAATAACTAGAATTATTGAGTCAATCAGGTTTGACTAAGCAAATGCTGTGATTTTAAGTGCACTGTCAGTCAGGAATCTTCTTTGTTCAATAAATAAAGTTCTTCTGTTTAATTTGTAAGACAGACTTGTAGCTAGACAGTAATTAAATGTATTTCTTGATGTATTTTTCATTAATCAGGGCAAAATAAAGCCATAAATTATAAACTATAATTTTCTAATGAAATTACAAACCAATGCAAATTTTCACATGGATTAAGTTCTCTAAAACACAATAAAAAGAAATCTTTCTCAGTGCTTCTATTTTTCAAATGGGAACTAGATACTAACAGAGCTCTAAAATTTCCATTGGTAAAAGTTCCTCTCAGTGCTGCTGATTATCTTGATTTGGAAGTAGAAAATAAAAAGAAACAGATTGCCTAGCCAGTGTTTTCCTATTCTTGCAAGTAAGAAACAACTGAAAGCTTCAGATAACATATGCAGAAGACAGACCAAAGGAGGACATGAAATGAATTGCCTCTTGGCTCATAAATAATAGAAACGTATCACGTGAGCTCTATTTTACAGTGTAGGTGGCCTAATAAAAATTAGAAGTAAAGAAAAGTTTATTGTGACGAGAAGGCCACCCCCATCCCCTCGCGGGAGGGCCCCGGCCCCGCTCCGGGGCACTGCAGGCCCCATGAGTCCTGCTGTCACTTGGTCTTGGTGCCGGGTCTTCACACTTGTCACTTGGAAGCCCTGAAGACAAGGTAAGGGCTGGCTTTGCTCACAACGGTCTCCTCCTCCCTGAGAAACCTCTATCTAATCCATAACTAGATTTAAGATACGTAGGACACACTCACCTCCTAAGCCGTCACCAGAAGGGACCTCTACCAATGCCTTCAGCTTTCAAACAGTAGAGAGAGCTTCCCGTTTTGGTGGGCGCCCCTCATGACTTTCCAGACTACCATAAGCATCGAGCCCATAATACGCCTTCGGATACAGGGTGCTCCCAATTAGATACCCTTTACCCAGTCGATATGTACTGCAAATATGACAGCTAGTCAGATATAAAAGGACACTAAAAAATTAGAAGAAAGAAATTTGTTCTCTATCCACCTCTGCCCTACCAGGCTGCTTTGCTGGAGTGATATATTTTAAAACTTTCATAAACCTCAAACAGGAAAAAATAGGACTATCCATTACCATGTCAGTGTAAGTGATAACATAAATATATATCACAGAACATCTGCCACTAAATCACTGTTTATAGATGTCAGATCTCATTTATTATTTAAAAAAAACCCAAAACAAACACTTTAAAGCCTTCCTTATTATTTCACAAGAAATGGCTGATTCTAAACTCAAAGGTGGAGCTATTCTTTCTAATCTGTTTATACACAGGAACTTCTATTATAAACCTCTGCCAAGAATAACATTAGATGGTATTCACAAACAGTGATGGTGCCAGAATTACTTTATTCCACTATATAGTCTAGAAAATAAAACAGAGTGCTGGGGAAGGCTACAAGAGAACAGGAACAACACAGATAACATTTTCCCATTGATTTTGCATGAAAGAAGATCGTGCATCTAGGAAAACAAGTTTTTATCTTACTTATCTTGGAATAATGTATGTCAAGGCATTATTATATTTCAAATTTTATTTAAAAATATATATAGCGTGCTCCTTATTCACATAAAATTTAAGATTTTGAAATCACAGCCTACTACAACAGTGCTGTTGTAGTACTCTTCCATGTTTGACTGTTGGGGACGGAGAGGTTTTTGCGCTTTTTGTGTGTTTTTCTTTTATTCTCCTTGTTCACTTTTTTTTTTCCCTTGTGACAGCCACTTTGATAATACTTACATCAGGCTCTTAGAAATTAAATTACCAAATTATAGAATGAATTCTGACTACACAACCTGTATAATCTTGAGTACCTGTGAAAATCCACTTGCAAAAGCCAGTCTTTTGCAGCATGGTAAATCCACCTTGCCATTCTAACTTCTTCCCCCGCTCTTCGCCTTCATCTTCTTCTGCAGACAGTAGCAGACAAAGAATCCCGTGCTATTGCATTTTGCAGGAGTTTCTGCTGCCTTGCTTCACTGTATGTGCTTAGGACTAAGAAGGTGTTTTACCTGAGAGAGAAGTACCTAAAACATCTGGGTAACCCCTGCAGTTGTCAACCCTATGACATCCAGTGCCCTCAAACACGTGCCTGAAAGATATAAAGCTGCACGTTTTAAGGGAGACATATTTTAAAATGTGAATTTTGAACACACCCCGAATTTGATGTCTGCCAGTTCCCCATTTTTTAAATCAAACACCCACCTAACGATTACCCTAGTGGTTTATATCCGTGTGTGATTCACGGTTGCACTCTCAGCAGGTCATCAGAGAGGTTGGCATTTCACAAAGTAGTACAGTACCGCAGTCAGGCATTACATTCTCCCACCTACGTACAAGCTAATTTGATTAAAGGTAGAAGATCAATCAAGCTGTACTGCCTCAGAAAGATTAATTACTTCAGCCCTCTCTGAATTAATTATTAGTGTACAGTCATGGGGATAGAAAAACCCAATACAGTAAAAGAGGGACCCAACAGACAGATGTGGAACACTGGGATGTGTTTTAGCCCAAGATTTATTATCTTTAACTAATGACAGTATCTTCCTATTTTTCCTCAAATTAGGCCTAATTGCTATACTATCTTTATAACTTAGCAGTGACAGATTAAAATGTTACTGTTATATTTCAACAGTATTATGGAATTAAAAGTAGACAAGATAAAAAAAATTAAAACACAATTTTGTGGTTGTTAAATGACGTTTCACCCCAGTGCCTCATTATCCTACCACTGCCTCATACAGCAGCTCTAACTCCCTCCTGACTCCTGAAATGCAAAAAGAGTATTTACAGTAAAACACTTGCTCAAAATCCAGGCATATCAGGATTATTTTATTGTGCAAAATTGGTATCTTAGCCACACTGTTCATACTCCCACAAATATTTTCAATCAAAAATACTTAGTCCCTTCAATTTGCTGCAGATTAATCCCACTTTCACTTGCTTTTCTGAGTGAAGTTTGCTGCGATCTTAGTGTCCAACCAGAATTCGGGCAAGCCACTTAAAAAAACCAACGGGAACCTTACGAGTGGATTGGCAATCTCAAATATACTCCACTCAAAGATGACATGGGGGGATTTCTGGCTCTTTGTGTTAGTGTAGACTAAGGATAAAAAATTGGCCCATCTCCAAAAATTTGCAATGTTTTTTAGTAATACACACATTACTGCCAAAGATTCTGTATCTTTCTTAATTTTAAGAAACCTTAACTTTTATGTTGATTTTAAGTGCTTAGGGAAAGAAGAAATGTCCTAAAATGAATGATAATTTTCCCCTGCTAAACTTGCAAATGTTTTCAACATTGGAAACACAGGCAGTTTGGAAACCCTCAGTATATTTCTATTTAAATAATAGTTCTCTCTCAACAATTTACATACACTTTCTATAAAATTATTCCCTATATCCTTTCTTGTCACTACTCAAAGATTGAAGATATTTTAAAATGGAAAATATGAAATACAAAAGCAGCAATACCAGAAGCACTGAAAGCCATACTCCTTGTCCATGGCCTTAATGACACAGTTAATAACTGGTATTTTTAAGGAATGTCTTAATAAGTAAGTAAATAAATAGATAAAAATCCTCTCATCTGCCAGGACTCCCAGTCCCACTTTTCAGGCAGGGAACAAGATACTCAAAGCTTCATAACTCGGCATTTCCTTGCGCCCCAGCAGGAGGGGCGAAGTCCAGCCGCCGGAGCGGCGGTACCGATGCTGATTAAAGAACGTGTTTCAGCCACGAGAGCGTTTCTGATGCTCAGACAAGTCAGCGCGTCAGAAAACCCAGCCATTTTCCCCTGGGAGAGGGAACGCACTATCAGTTGCCTGCCGTCAATATGCTACACGGACAATTTCCTCTTCGGAGGGACGCTAAGAGACGGCAGGGTGCCGGCAGCAGGCACGAAGGCGAGCCGCCCGCAGCCCTGGCGTGCCGGCTGCCCCGCGCCCGCGGCACCATTTAGACTCTGCAAACACATCCGCTGACAGCTCTGCTGCCGCAAGCACACGGGAGGGACCTCCCGGACCACCGGACGTAATCGCTGGATTATGGAGGACGATCTATTTGCCCCCTCACAAATTTATCAGGCTTTCCTTTAAAGCCAGTTGGTATTCTCCGTCCCTGCCACGACTCTTCCTCACTATTCTGCTGTTTGAAATCTTCAAATTTCTGGCCTCAGCTGTTTTATGGATAGAATTTATTTATTTGTCCTTGAGACAACTCAGTCCTTCTTCTTGTCTACCTGAATCTCTCTTCCCCCATTCTCTAGTGTTACTGCCAGCTACTTGAAATCTTTCATAGTCCCTGACCAGCCTTTACTTTGCAATTTAAGCAAACCAATGTTAATTTCTTTCTCCATTTCATTCCCTTATTGTTATTAATATTTCTTCACACCTGTTCCACTTCTCTAACATGGATTGCCAACACTGTCCATAATATTTCAGTTTTGCAATACCTTGCATTAATATTTTTTTCCTGTACTAGGAATAATTCATGATTTTTCATGATCATATCAGGTACTGGTGATTTATAGATATCTTTGTAATACTCAGTTGTTTTTCTGTTTTCTTCATCCTCAGCTAGTGATATATGTACTAGTTACACATACCAGTTCCCGTGAGAAAGCTTTCAACTATTAGGTTTCAACTATTAGATTTCATCCCACTGCTCTTATTCCAAATCCTTAGCAAAATCCAATTCCTGTGCTATACATACTTCCTCCTCTGTATTTTCAGTGATACTTGGCTTTGAGTTAGCTGCATATTTCACTGCCGCCTTCCTACTTTTGCCTGGCTCTTTGTGGAAGATAATCCTGGAGAGCCAGAGACCACAAAAATCTCCCACAATAGGAACTTCCTAATTGTTTCCCTCTTACTCATATATTTTACCATTTTTTAATTCCTGTATTAATTAGTGTCTTTTCCTACTTCTATATTGTATCTATCTATCTATCCATCCCTATGTTTATCTTAGTTTCTCTCTTGACAATGTTTTATGATAGCAAAGCCTGACCCCAGTGCCGTTAGCTGCTCGGAAGCACGTTTCCCCCGACACCTAGTCTCTTACGATCACAGGCAAGTAAAGCAAACACTCTCAGTTTTGGGATCCTGAGATGACGATCATCTCCTCTCCTCCTCTGGAATACACTGAACCTACTCTTGCTTCTAGTTCTTTTATCAGCAGGCTTCATCAGTCTGTCTTTGCTCTCCTCAACATCATTCGCACCAAAAAAATAAGGCAAGGTGAAACTGTTCTAATTTTGGGAAGAAATCTACATTATCTGTAATCCTGAAAAGATGTTGTTGTTGCTGCAAACCTCCTTCTTATGTAGCTATATAACCAGGGATTACTGTCTTAATTCCTTTTAAGGCTAACTGTCTTCAAGTCTGATGATCACTTAAAGCCAGCATAAGCTTTGCCTCAGCCACTCATTTACTCTTCTTTGCTGTCCAGCTGTAGTGTCTCATGTAAAGAACGTAACTGGGGAACTGACCTGCTTAAAAACAACTTTCTTCCCCCAGGTTAGGTTGAACACATTAACTCTTCTATCCAGTTCACCAAGTAATTCTGCAAGCTCTTGCACTGCCACAAGAGAAGGTGCAATTGGAAGATGCAAACAAGCAGTCATCTGGCAACATGAGCTTAAAGAGACCACCAAGTTACAGTGCAAATCAGCTAGCCTTTGGGCATCCTTTCCTTAGCTTTACATCTTCTGATTTTCAAGACAACTTTCTCAGTTTATTAGACTTTTTCCCCTTACTTGTAAGATCTTAATTCATGTTAAATATCCTTATCGAGTTCTCCCTCCCCTTGAGATGCAAGCTTCCTCCTATTCAAAATCCTGAAATCTCAGTGTAATTATCTCATTAACTTGTCCCTTAATTTTGCAATGGCTTTGTTTATACTTGCATTTTGCTTATGTGAAATAATTAAAATTATTTAATTGAAGATTACCTTCTGCAAACAACTTTTATGGCTTTTTTCCCAGTACTTCTATCATATTTCTCTTACTCTGTCCAATTTCTTAGCTGAACTGTACGTATTGGATATCCTCCAAATGAAAGTAGGAGAATTACTTCTTCTAGAAATACATAATATACATATCATAATATGGAAAGCTTAATAACCACTATTTTAAAGCAGTTTCTTAAAGAGCTAGACCTGTATCTCTAGTGAAAGAAACCAACCTTAACATGGAAACATGTTAAATCATGTAAACATGCCAGCTACAGCCAAGGGGAGCTCTGTTGCCCTGCGAGGAGACACAGCTCCAGCATCCCAATAACCTCTCTCCCTCAAGAGCTTAAGAGGAAGCATCAGTGCCCCAAAACTCTGTGAGACGGAGGAAAGGGAGAGCGCCTCTAAATTTCTTAACAAGGCATACAATCATTATTTAAATCATTATTTAAAGCGTTATTTAAAAAACAATTTCAAGCACTTGGGATTTACATGTGTACATTGGCTCAATCTATCTTAATTCTGCCTCTGTCTATTCATACATTACATCTTTTTACCCAATATTTCGTAAGATGCAGTTTTCCCCATAAAATAGCCACATTGGCTGGACATATAGGACAAAATCAGCTCTCTGATTGCTGCTCCTGACATTTCCTTAGCAACTAAAATATGTAATATAGTAATATGGTTGTATGTAGAATTCTACTTTTTTTTTTTTTTTTTTTTGAAAAAGGTATGCTATAAAATAATGCTGCTTCAGTTTGCTTTAGACATTTAAAACTGTTCCATTTTCTGGCTTTTTACACAGTAAACTCTCAATACTGCACTAGCACTTTTTTCTCGTATGATAGATTTTAAATACATTCTCTTGTATTGTTAAATTTTGCCCTTGCAGTTGCATTCACTGTAAATGGTGTGGAAGTCAAAGAGAACTAGGGTTTCTTGCAACATCTTCACTAGTTTGAGCAATTTATCAGCAGAAAGGAAACAGATTGAGCATAGAAAAAGCTGGTATTTTTTAAATACCACATACATTAGTGCTCTTGCTTAAGGATAACTTTCTCTACAAATCTACATGCAAGTTTATATTACTATTGACTTAGCATGACAGAGTTTATTGGCAGCTGTTCCTTACGAACCATCTACAGCACTGCATGTTATTGCAAAGTGTTTTTTTGAGGTGGCAACTAAATTAAGAAAAGACAAATCATTTTAAATGGTCTCTTTCTAACTTTAATTAGTATAGTCAATTAATTTTAAAGGTGATCTTAAAAATTGCTCATAGTTTTCTAACTACTTTATTCTTACAATAATTCTTTCTCCTCACTTCTGTCCTGCTTGGATGTGAATTTGTAAGGCTTCGTCTCAGCTTTTATTATTTTAGTTTTACCAATATAGGATTCTTTTTGGTGTTTTGTAATAAGTGTATTGCTATTGCTAATAAATGGATGCTTCCAAAATAAAACATTTCTAATATTACAGACAAAAATAAAATCAAAGAACTGCATTTAATAAAAGCAAGAGGGAGAAAACATGTGCAAGTATATCTCTGTGTAACGTAGCATTTGTCATCAGCATTCAATAAGCCATTTAATGTCATACTGTGCTCTAGGCACCATCGAAGTTGTTTCATTCCACATTATCTGTTCTGTTGGCAAAGGTTTGCTAAATCACTGCCAGCTGATTGATCAGGCTTAATATTTAAGACATTGTTTCCGATTAAGATGGGTCAAGATCTTGAGATGGAATGAAGGTCCTGCTTAATCTGTTGTACGAATTCAGGTATCTACCCATATAACCTGATGGTATGTTCATCCACTCTCTCCTTTCACATTTTGGTCCATGAAATAGAAATATTTTGAATATATCATTCCACTTTGAATCAGATTAAAAATAAAAACAAAATCAAAAAAAATAACATGTTTGCAGAGGAAATCATTAGTTCAGCATGGTTTCTTTCACTATATTGACTAAGTTTGTCATACATGCACAAATGAATGAAATGAAGCTCATGCTGAAAATACTCCTGAATCAGCATGAAAGTTATATTGGTTGCTCTTACTTACCTACACCAAGCTACTTTTCAGCAGTGTGTCATTTAACTAAAAATACACTTCTCTTCCTCTTTTATTTAATTGTATGCACAAAACAGATTACAATTTATATCCACTTGTTTTTGTGCCACTAATTATTGTCATCAATATAAGCATAAAATACTTATGAATGGCAAACTATGTTTTTTACACTGTAGGCATCACTCTGTATTGTATCAACTAGATTATTTCAATAAGATATAAGTTACAAAAGGAAAAAACTCACACAACACAAATGCTAATTATACTGTGATTTCAAGTTTAAAACTGAACTGTCAGATAATTAGGTAATTAAATCTTCTTCAAACTTCACACATGAAAAGACATCAGTTGTCTGCTTAGTGCACAGTGATAAGTGTCAATGATATCCAGATGTCAAAGTATTTTTAGACTTAGGACAACATTCTGAAGACTTATGATCCATATTTCTTCTGAAATTGTAAAAACTGGCTTTAAAAAGCACTGACAAGTCCAAAACCCGGGTTTTAAAAACACCGAGACTCTTTTAAAATGGCAAGACAGCATCCACATGCCTGCTCTAACAATTTCTCATACCCCAGGTCCTATTTCATGACCTCTGCATAAGAGAACTCAAATGCTGATTTCATGTACATCCTGCTCACTTCAGTCAAGCATGAATATCACAGTTATAAATAACAGAAGGAGAAGGGAGTTGGAAAGTAAGCTCATACCATGAATATGCATAGAAAAAGTAGCAAATATAATACATATTTGAAATTTGCTTTGACTATATTTGCAGCCCTGAAGAGTCTTGTTCTGTGGAGAATTTGGCTTGACTGCATGCAATGTTCTTAGGGGTATATTGCAATCTAGCAAATATAAACACAAGCCAAAAGCAAACCATGGATTATATTTTGAATGGAGTATTGAAAACTTGTACTGGTTCTTGTCAACAGGCTATCAACTCGGAAAGCAAATATTCTGGCATTATTTCAGGAACAATGTATCTTAACACGGTTTTGAAAGCCTGAGATCGAGGATCTCCACTTAATAGTTCATGAGCTAAAGGAAAGCAATATACGGAATGCATCTGGGCAGATGAACCTCTCAGACTCCAGTCTCGAGCAGCACAAGGCAAAGATGACAGTGTGATTTCCAAAAGCCAGGCTGAATTTGTCAGAACCAGCTCAAAGGCAGAGGCAATAATCTCTGCCTGACAGAGGCTGCATTTGTCTGCGCAGAGGTACAACTAACCTCTAACAGAGCTATTTCAAGTGCGTAGGGCTTATTAATTCATTCTTCATGATATATGAAAGCAGCTAAAGTACAACTTTCAGGCCAAGTTGAGGCCAGAACAGCTGTATTTGCAAATCACTTTCTAGGCTACTAACAATGTCTCAGAGACCTCTTTACCAATGGCATGTTTCATTTTAATCCAGACACAAACAGCCCATGGATAATTAACAAGAGTCTCTAACTGGCCATCACAGTCAAGTCAGAGAAAGCAGTAACTGTAGTTCTAAAACGGTCTGGACTTCACCTAGATTTTGCAGAACTGTTTTCAATGTCCTAAAAAACCACTGATAACTGCAAAATTAAGTAACAGACAAACTCTTCTGAGATAGTTACTACATACCACAGCTGCTCGCAAAAGACAAATCAAGAAACCCTTATTTCTAAAGAACTACAGTGACTTTGCAGAACTACGTATTATCCAGAAGTTCTTCCTGTTGGAACAAAATAGAGCGCAGGGTAGGGCAAGGATTTAAAAAAGCATCAGGTTCCACAGAGCCGTGACCATGGCTGTAAGGGCAATGACGTTAACCTCGTCTCAGAAAGCTCACGCGTGTATAGCACAGCAGATCCATAAAAATACCAAGTAATCCAGAATTCTTAACAGTAACTCAGGAGTGTTTCATTTCCAATAGTCAGACTTATTTTGAACTTCTAGAAAAACAGGGTGTTTGGGTTTCTTTGCCATATTAAAAATCAACATTCTTTCTCAATCACTGCCTTAAAAACAAGCCCACTTTTGATATTTAAACAATTTAATGACAAACATAACCGGAGATCATCACTTACTGGACTCCGGGTCTGAGTTGCCGTCTCCTTCTGTCCGGCTGTTGGGTGAAGCTTGTTCATAGTACTCCTCCTGGGGGAAGCCAAGGGGCAGAGGGTGTGATGCGCTGGCACTGCCGTTGGGCTCATGGTCTCCAAGCCCACTGTCACTGCAGCTTTCCTGGGAGCCATCTGGTAGGTGAAACGTGACACGGCGCTGAGACTACAAGGAAGGAAGAAAATTATATGGTTTCTACTACAGTATCAGTAATTGCTTAATGCAACCAATTTAGGAAATGTATTATTTCAGCTATCTGCTGAAGACGCATTATCTATAGTTGTGCACAATTTCAGGCTTTCATGAACAAGCAGCCTTGCTTTCAAACCCGCTTCACTTGACAGCAGTGCTTTTTTCCTGTTTTTTAAAACTGTAAGCCCTGATACAAAATGAAAGACACCTCACACTAAAGAGATTCTGTCAGACTTCACAGGTCTTTGGATGCCTTTTGTATATTGACTTGGAGATTTCAATCACTATTTGAGGCTCAATTTATTTCTCTGCTAAGTTTTCTATTTTTTTAAAAAAAAATTCTTGCCTATTAAAAGCTTGCTTCACACTTTTGGGCCTAAAAATGCGCCATACTTCTAATGTTGTTCTAGTTTTCTAAGCCAAGGAAAGAACAATAACAATCCTTATGGATTGAAAACAATTTTAATAGATTTTACACATTTAAACCATTAAATGAATTACAAGTAAATTCTACTACTTTCCTTCAGATGTTTCACTACAACCATTTTGATTTCAATTATACTACAGATCTATATCTTAACAGTAAAAGGTTTCAACCTGGGAAACAGAGAGAACTGAGAAAGCGAAGACATCATGACACAACTGTTTACTTGAAAAAAGGGTCAGGTGAATCGGAGAACATTTTCATTACTACCTAAGAGATTTTGATTTGAGTGCTGAGTAACTAAAATGTAAATCTGTCCAAGTATTAAAAGACAATCTACAAGCAAGCAAATACAGAGACTCTCCTGGTTGTTTCTCAGGAACACAAAAGAATAAGGTTCAGAAAAATAGAAGACAATTCAAAACATTCTTAGCTTAATACTATTCAAAATCTCATTTGAAAGCCCATGAAAAACTGCCAATTCCAGAATCACTGGGATTAGTATTGCCAGAGATTAACTTTCTGATGCAATTATGCAGAAAAGTATATACTGTGTTTATAACACAGCAGATGTTGTCGGAGATCCCTATAAGCTTGGTCCTTATAAGTGACAGTGTTAAACAATCATGAAGTTTGTGCTTAAAAAAAAAAAAAAAAAAGTTTGTCTATTTTTAAAATCTCTATTACTGTGACATTATTACATACGCCCAAAGACAGCTTTTGTACACCACAGTACAGCCAAGAAAATGGCAAGACCAACTTTACCTATGTCATTCCTGACAGATGTTTGTCAAAACTGTTCTTAAAAGCTACCAATAAGAAATTCACAGCTTTTCTAGAAAATCAGTTCCAGTGCTTCCCCATTACCACTGGAGACGTTTTCTTCTAATGTCTAACTTGACTCTCTCTTGTTACAAAATAAATCACTGCTTCGGTTCCATTCATCACTGTCTGGTTATACCCACTCATCTTTTTGATATTTTATCACTTCACTCTACTTTAGAATAAACAGATCTTATTATTTCAGTCTTCCATGTGTCTTCTCATCTTTCCTACTGCTCTCCCCTGTGTATGTGCTCATGTGTATATGCATTTTTGTGCACTGCTCAAAATTGGTTACAGGACTTCAACCAAGACCTTTAAAGTGTAGCGCAGCACAGAAGGATCATTTCCCGTCGCCTGCGGCATCCAACTCTACAGGTTTCAGCACTGCTTTGCCTTTTTTATGGCAGGAAAACATGTTCGCCCTGCAGACCACTACAATGCCTAGCTGCTTTTTCTAAGGATTTTTTGCCAGTTGGACCTTCTACGGTCTGTGCAACTGACTATCGGTGCCTAAGCGCAGCACTCAGCACTCATTCTTTTGGATACGATCTTGTTTTCCCAGGTGATTTCTTCCATGTCCTCAAGCACATTTTGCATTCTTACCCTGCTTTCTGATACAGCTCAGTAGGTTTATCAAACTTGCAGACATTAGAGAGTCTACCTCATCATGCAGATCTTGAAGAAAAATTAACCAATGAATGAATCTGTTGAGGATCCCTGAAAACCCCAGCACAGAACTACACGGTGGCGCGTAGGACAGAAAGGAGAGAGGAGATACCTCTGGGGACTGCAGAAGGGGCCCTAGAACCCACTGGAAAAAAATTCAGATGGTGAAAAATCCAGAGCTGATTAGCACACCCATACACATTTTTGGTTTGACCAGAAGAATTTTATTAATTAACAATAAAGCTACCTGTCTGCAGCTGTTTCCACAGCCTCAGCTGGCCCCCCGGAAGGCCATCAGGGTTAGCGTACCTTCTCCTCCTGCCTGCAACTTTTTTTGTACCGCAGACATCACCATGGGACTACGTGGGCTGTCTCTACACAGTCCAGAAAAACAGACAATTTCACAGAAATTACTAACACACCTTTGACCTTCATCCTGTCCTACTCCTTATTCATCAATTCCTTCCAGACCCCTATTTACACTAGCATTCTCAGTACATTATTATCTGGAAATCTGAAAAACTGGACTTCTGTTGAGTTGATCCAGCAAAAATATTCCCATGATGTTTCTGATTTACTCTCTGTATAAAAAACTGCCTCTAGGTTGTACGTAAGTATAATTAGTGCATTGGAAATTGAATATATTATTTCACATATTTTTCTTAAATGCGACCTTGAGCAACATCAATTACGTTTATAATATTTATGAATAATCAAACTTTCTTGCATAAACTGTTCACAAAACCTATGTTTATTTACTGAATTTTACATTGCTTTTGTTGTGCTGGGCACTGTGTATGTGCTATTTGGCACTCATGCTGGAGTAAATCTACTCACTTTCAAGCTCCTAGTGAACTATAAAATATTCTTTAGAAGCTATTACCCCAAGTTTTAGATTTAGATACCAGTATTAGCTTTCAAGAAAGACTGAGAATGCAGTGGTTACTATTTAGTACAACAGGGAGTCATTACGTTTAAACACATGAATTTTCTGTTCATAGTTTGTAGTCAAAATACAGCAGAATTTCTTCAGAAAATGACAGTGACTTTCTAGTCTCCTTCACTAATTCTTTTATTAATTGCCTACTCCAGAGAGAAGAAAAAAAGAAAAAACTAAGCCAAAACAAAATTAAAGCCCTCAACAAGTAACCCTCATACACATTAAAAGATTGCTTGCAAATATTTAGTTACAGAAACTGAGACACTATTACTAGCAAAGATAGAAACATTTGATATAAAATAAACTGGCATCAGCTAAAGGCTCATGATTTTTAATTTGACAGTGTCCCTGAATATGTCACACCTGATAGTACTGATGACAAAGCACTTACTTCAGAAAGAATTTTCAAGATGAAAGAAAAAAAGCAGCTATTTCTCAACATAACAGTGCTGCCATTTTCCTAATTCATGCAGACATCAGACAATGATCTGGAACAAGTCATTCTAACAAAATTTTGCCAAAAGCTGGGACTTATCTTCTGTCACATTTATTTTGGAAATTTCCTCCTTGAGGCATTTAAATTTCAATTTATAAGATTACAAAATATCCTCAGACTCCAGCTGTTTTTCTGTTTATCTCCAAACAGAGTTAACACTGACAGTAATAGAATAACAAGGATTATAGTTTGTTTTATTTATTTGACTGAAAGTTAGCATATTTTTTCTAAAAGACAAGAGAAAAATACAAGCAGTACCACTATATATTCTTACTGGATTCCAAAAACATTGATGTAGAATAAAAACTCCAGAGAAACTTGTAGTACAGGCAATTAGAATGGTAGCTGAAAATAAATTGAAACTTTAAGGAAAAAAATGTACAATGTTCTCTAGTTTATCTGATATATTTATGTGATAAATATACTGTGATTCTGTGATATTTAACAATATTGAATCATTCTTTATGGCTATGAAAAGAGACTTTTGCTTCCAGGGATGTCATAACCCAATCACAAATCCTGTCAGAGGTCTCATTTGGCATCCAAGAACGAAGTGCGTTTTGTAAAAGCAGAATATGTCTGGAGGGAATTATCTCAGAAATCCTCAAACCTTTTACTCTCATTACTGAAATTTATATGAAGACTGATCAAAGCCTCAAACTATTCTGTGTTCAATCTTTCACTACAATAATTAGACTGTGGCAGTGGGAATAATAAAAGATGAGTCTAAGTAAATAGCTTTGGATACACTGAAGAGATGATTTCTGAAATTATACACCAGGGGTTAGCCAATTTATAATCAAAAACTGAAAAAAAGGTAATATAAAAACCGGCAGATATCAACTGAGGAACATTAAACTATTAACCTTATTATCTTCATTCACTGAAGCAAATGAATATCCTTTTAAAATGAGATCCTAAAGAAAAAGAAATATTACTTTTAAGTTGTGTTGAATTAATTATGTTATTTTGATGATAATTCTGATTTAAAACAGATCTTATTTAGGAGATGCTCTAAGATTGCATGGAAACAAGAGAAAAAGACTATTTCAAAATTTTCTGCACTGTTAGGCAGTCAGTGAATAAGGAAGTGATCAAAACATATTTTTAATTTTAAATCTATTGTTTGCTATTAATATTCATTTTCTCAGTGTGTTATGCCCTTCAAATGCCAGGAAAGTGTGAAATGCATATCATAAACAACTTGACAACAACATCCTCAGTAGTGGCCAATAGTTCTTTCTCAACAGTTCTTAAAAGAATATCACTACTCAAACTGTAATTTCCAGCTCAAAACTTTTTATACTTCACTACAACTTTTGTACCATAACTACCATTTTTTTGTTCCATATGCTTTGATGGACACACACAGAACTCAGCTACTATCAAGAATCAGAATCATATAAAAACAAACAGCTTAAAAGGATCCAACTCTCACCCGATAGGAAACAAGTCATTGCACTGGAACTCAAGAAATAAATAAAAGCCACTATTTTTCCCTTCTCTAAATTTATTAGGGTAAATTATTGTTATTACAGCCCAAAGAGTTTCCACCAATTGTTTTACTACTCTGTGTTTCACGTACTTATTGTTGCTCAGAGCAGTAAATCTAACTTAATATATCAAGAGAGTACTTTTAAAGTACATCTCACAATTTTAAAGATATGGCATTCATGGAATTTTCTCTTTAAAAGATTAATTAAAACCAGAATTATGTGAATTAGTCCTTTCAAGATTTGAAATTTTCTCTTTTCCACAGAAAATACAGTTCAGGCTCCTGGGTATTCCTTTTTTAGGTGGAGCACATCAAATCAAAAAATGGACGCCAAATCAGACTTTCACCCTGAAGTTGTTTGTGAAATGAAGAGTTTTTTTAAAACAATATCAACAAACCTGTAAAACACAATAAATAAGTCTGGCTTTGTTTAGTTCCAGCTCAACCAGGGAATCTTACCCTTTTCTCAACTAATCTGAGCATTTTCTGCTCTAAGAAATCTCTTCCAAATCATCCCCTGAACTTCAATTAAGTAGACAAATAGACAGGAGCTTTTAATAGCTCACTTTAAAACATCATTATCTGATCTAGAGTCATTCTCAGGAGTCAGAAGTGCAACGTTTATGGAACTGCTTCCCAAAAGGGGCTGCGGATGGCAGGTTTGCGCGGGTCAGGCAGAGCGCTCCACTGAGGGCTACGCCAAGTCGAGCCGGGTAACACCTTCACTCGGAAACAGTCCGAGACCAGGAGTGCGAAGAGGGAATCTCATGTATTCTTGCCCTCTTTTTACTCCTCCCTAGGCACGTTTGTAGACACTGCTGGGTACAGCCTAGATGAAGTTTTTGTCTTCACCACTATGCTACTGAGAGTCACTGCTGGACAGAGGATTACAGGAAGGCTACGCTATGGTATTATCAAAGCCATGCAGCAGTCTGTGCCAACTTCTATACACAACAGAAAACTCACCATGAACAATTCTTCAGCTGCGGCTCAACACTTTTGTCTTTATAGCTGTATGGACCTTTAATTTGAATATAGAAGCACTAAAGTTTACTCCTTCTTATTCAAATTGGGCCACTTCACTGCATTATCCAGATTATGCTGTAAAGGACAAAAGATGAAATCTAGCACATTATAACACAGCACACTTTTAACTCAAATTTGAATAACTTCGAAACTGTTAGCAGCAATAATCTGTATTTTTTTCAGAGCATCTATGAAGATATTCAACAGTCTCAGGCACCATTATCAGGTACAACTAGAAACACCCCATTAATAATGAAATTGCTATTGTAATCACCTCCTATGATCCAGTGGCTGTATTTTAATTTCTTCAATACGGTCTGCACTGATCCTGCATCGGACTATTTTTTGAAGAGTAAGATGAAGGGCTTCTCTATTGGGGTGGGTACTACCCATCAGTGTAACAGTATTCAGCTAACTTGACTATTGTAAAATCATGTCCAAGCTTAGTATACATTAAAATCAGCTTTTTTCTTTTCTCACATAAAAAAGAAAAAAAACTCCAAACTATTGCCAATATTGTCACCAACCTTACATGTCATCTCATAAAGATCAAGCTTGTTGAACAAGCCCTCCTTTTCATTAAACAAGTTCAGCTGCATTAGCTACTGTCCTCTTTATTGATTACATCCCTGTAAGCTTCTAATTTTCTTCATATTTGTCAAGTCAAACAGATCTACTCTTTCCCAGTTTACCATATTTATCCTTTTAATATTGACAAGACACTACATTTTCAGATGCCTAAAAATCCAGAAATCCAGGATAAACCTAAGTGGTTCAGAGAACTCCTTTAGGTATTCTTGCTGTAAATTTATCTAGTCCTCTTGATTTAAACCTCTTTAACATTAACAACTGATATCGTACATCCTCACTAATTACAAATAGAAAATAGAGCATCTGGCTTCTTTCTAAAGAACAGAAAGCACTGATAAATAGTTTTACTGTTCTGCCCTGTCATTAATGATATAGCTGTTCTGGAGTTCTACGAGACAGGGAAATAGTCCTAGACTTTCACTCATTCTTGATTTAAAGAACTCCTCCCACTTAATTAATTTATGTAGATACAGGAAGCATAAGCCATTAATTTCCAAAAGGCAAAAGAAAGCTTAGTTGGCTGCCCCAGATCAATGGCGGTTAAATAGGGATGATTATCCTAGGCAACAGTTTTGAAATGAAAGGCTTCCTACTGCCACCGCAAAACAGTGGGAGAGAAGGCTTCCCTTTGCCTGCACAAATGGAAATTAAAGGTGTCATATCATAGGTGTCATATGGCTGAATTCTCTCATGCAAGCACTTGGCTCAAGTGAGGAGAAGTGAACTTGGAAGCTTATACTGTACTTTTATCAAAAATGTTCAGGGTCCTTTCTCAAAGCTATATTTACCAGCTCCTAAATTAATTTATTAAAGGCACGTGAAATTTTACCTAACTGACAGAGAGTAAAAGCTTCATACAGTTCAGATATTACATATTGTAAAAGAATACAAAAGAATTTTGTGAAACCTTTCTTCAGGTAGGTAAAGTAGCATAAAAACTTTTACCGTGACATCCTTTACGAAGCAAATGTTCACTGATACCATGCTTCACTGATGTGAATAAAAACTAAGTTGCTACTCTAACTTTCCTCTTGCCACAGAAAGGCCATGAAACACCTTGATTGTCCAACTCATTGCTGAACAACATCTTGCTGATAAACCTGTAACTTCACAGATTTCCGACTGAGACCCTCAGTGGGTGTTTATTTTCAGAGTTGAATCCTCTCTCTAGCAAAAGCTATACCTAATATGCCATTTTCCGTCAACATTTAACATGTAAATTCTTTTTTTTTCATTTCTCAGCATAACAAAGAACTGTAATAAAAGAGCAAATAAAACTGAAAATAACATTTAAAGCACTGTCAAACATTTTATTTAGCTTTTGAAAGGCAGTTATTGTATGCTAACTAGATGTCAAAATGATAGTTGAAAGCATGCTTTTTAAACTTTAATTCATGTAAGTCTTCAATTTGACATGTGATTAAATAAAAATTACACAGGAAAGATGCACTACAGTTATGCTGTTGCTAAGGCTGAGAAATTCGAAAGTTTTTTCTTAGTTTTAACTTTTTTATTCGCTTATCGCTTTCCAGGTTATCATCTTTAATATATTATCTTGAATGCTTGATTTCTGATAGACAAAGCCGTTTTTGTTAAGTGAAGATAATAATAATAATAAATAACAATATAGAAACATTTTTGCAATATTTGACATCACTTAGCAGAAATATTTATAAGGTGCTACTGCAGTTCTGAATATTTATTTTAAGAGCAACACTATTGCTTACTTAGTAATATATTAGTGTTAAATACAGAAATAGAGCAGAGTTTATATTTTCATAAATGTACATAACACTCCAGCTCTAGTTTCATTCTGTAAATTTATACATTTCAGTTGTGGTTCAGATAGATATATTTTGTCTTTCTTCAACTATTAGGTATAGATTTACGGTACAGCAAGTGTTTTTCCAGTGAATTACTCACTGACCTCCAGCCCCTACTTTTGCATTGTATTAGTCAAGGCTAAACCATTAAGTGCAAGCACGATGAGGCTATCAGAGCTACAGAAACCTGGAAGAAATCTCAAGAACATGATTCAATTTCCATTTTCAGTATTTTTCCATTCAGTTTTTCATTTAAAGGTCAATTCTTTGTGAAGCAATACCATGTGCATGTAACTTCACAAGGCATCACAAGTGCTCACTTGAAAAGGCTTGAAAATACACCGTCCTCATTTCCAGCAGAGCTATTTGTATTAGTGTTTCCCAGGAAAATGGACCTGAATCTGATTTTGGTACTTCATATTAAATTTAGAAAATCTGCTGAAGTCATAGAAAAACATGCTCAAGGTATATTCTCAAACCTGCTGCACAAGTAGTTGTGCATCACTTAAGCTTCATTTCATCCTAAAAAATAAATCTTGGCTCTAGAAAATTTGTGCCTGAAGGTGCGCACTGGCACATCTCCACCTTAACAGAGATACCTCTACCTTAAAAGGTAAAGAGCTCTCTTGAATAAAGAGAAGGATCTGTTCAGTTTCTTCTAGAAAACAGTCCCACATTTTTGGTTCCAAAGATTCCTACAACAGGAAGGAACAGCCAAAATCAGAATGTTTCCCTTTCATCCCAAATGAGCTCCTGGGCAACTTGGATTAGTCCAGAGAAGTGCAAGCACTCTCTTTGCTACTCTCTGTGGCAGTATTTCCTTGCCATATTCATCCTTGTGTCCTTTAGCAAATATCATTTCACCACCTAAATTACCCCTTCTTAATTTTAAATTTGCAGTACTTTGACTATCTAAAGTCACCTATCTAATATGGATTCTCATGGCAATAATTAGTCCACCTAATAGTCAAGGAAAGGGTAAGAAAATATAAAGATTATAAAAGAAAAGATAAAAATAAATCTCTAGAGTTTTTAAGTATGACACCTTTTATTAGCATTACACACACAGAAGTATAATTGTATAGGACAACATGCCCTGGATCACGGAAACTTGAAGCAGAAGAGGGACCCCCGAGAAGAATCCAAGAGAAGTTTCAGGGTCACAACATCTACGTTGAAGTTAAGTCTCACATTTGGAGTAAAACTTTGGTCTGGCAACTTGCAAGGTATTTCACATACTGAAATAAAGGCTTTTTATTGTTGTTGTGATTGGGCTGGTAGGCTTTGTTTTTTTTCCAATATTCTACTATCTTAAATAAGAAAGATGCTATGGGATAAATGTCACTGAGTGAATACTATTGCAATACTCTGCCATTTCAAATATCTTTTTTTTAATCTCTCTGTTGTTTTAACCAAAGCATTACACTTATTTAATTTGATTAAAACCAAAAAAAATCCCATTTGCATTGCTATTTTTCACAGCTTACATTTTGCCTTACTATTTTCACAGCTTGTACTGTCAGGTTAATAATAAGCTTTTGACTGTTATTTACAGTAAAAACGCATGAAATATTCAGAATTACCGCAGTGAGTTGAGCTACAGTCTACTGATGCACTCCTGAATGGATGTCTACTATACATATTTGAAAAGAGGAAAATTTTATGATATTAAGTGCTGTATTGTATCATTGATACTATCCTTTGCTCCTATAGAGCTATGTCTCTGCAATTGTTCTTTCAGGTAATCAGAATATAAATCTGTCTCTCAGAATTCACTACTTGTATAATTTCAGCACAGCAAAATAGGCCATTAGCCTTCCTTTGTTCCTCAAATCTTACTAGTTTATTTCCATATCCAAAGCAGTCATTCTTTGTGAATATTAAGATTACTTACTGATCTTACTTCATGAAACAACAGGTTACTGAAGTAATGTGGCAAATGTTAGTTTGCATAAAGAAAATACAATTCTGGACGAGAAGAGAAGACAGACTCTAGCTGAAGTTTGAGGAAAGTTGTTTCCTTAAAGAACGAGCTAAAAGCAGTTGTCTTCAGCTAGAGAGCGGCCCAGCCGCCCGCAGCGAGACCGCTGCTCCTGCGGCTGCCCGAATTCCCAACCAGCCAGGACTTACAGGCCTGCGCCCCTGGGCTGCTCTACACGAAAATGCTGCTGTTGAGCCGGGTGAGAGAACACCTATGCTAAAGCCATGCAAAACAAGCAGAAACAAAGGCAGAAAAGAAGTTGCTGGCTTAGTACCTCAATTTTCTAAGGAGTCAAGAGAAAGGTATTAACGCAAAAATGTATGAAACACCAAGAAAACAAAGTTGGGATGTCAGCAAAAGTGAGGATCGGGCAGCTGCAGCAGGCAACGAAGCCAGCTCTTCCTCACCGGCGGGAGGCTGCCCAGCCACGCAGACCCATCAAGCGCCCGCAGCAGGGGCAGCGAGATAGTAATGGTTCTGCCTAAAGGCAAGTTAGTCCCAGTCATTTACTATACACATAAGCCAATAAAAAACATTATTGCATACTCAGATGTTATATAATGGTACTTCGGAGTCCCTGCATGCCCAAGTGACCAAAGAACTGAGAATTGTAAGGGCTGGTGGCAAGTGAGAGCAAAAAAGAGCAACGGTATAAGGAATGCCACTTCTGCAGGTCCTTGAGTATGCGCAGAGGCTACTTCTGTTCCTCCCTTACCATTCAGAAGATTAATATCCAACCATTTTTATTTCAGGATTATTCAAGTTTCATGTAAAGCTCAGCAAATTCAGAGGTAAATAATGTTCTCCATAGAAGCCACACTGAACTTGCAGCCTATAAACCTCCTGCATTTTCACAGCTCTCACAGCAAGCTGACGATCAGGAACAGTTACTACTTGCCCTAGTTGATCCAGAAAAACTCAGTGATGCAAATCTCTGGGACATGCAACAACAAAGTAAGACTTCGGGTCTCTGCTCTACTCCTAGTGCTCAGCTGAAGGGATTGCTGTACATATCTGAGAACAAGAGCTAGGGCCTTTGTAAGAAACGAGCAAGAACAAAATGAAAAAAGTAAAGGGTAATACTGTTACTGTCAGCAGAGCTGCCACAGAAGCGATGTGGGCTACAGGCAGGTACTGTGGCACGGGTATCTTCTGCTGCACACACTGCAGGCACACGCGCACAGACCAGCTTCACTGTATCACTGACGTACTGAGGACGCGCGGGTAACTGCCCTGGTTGCTCACCCTGAAACCATCATTACGCATAAATTTCCCTGAATAAAGAATTCAATTTAATTCTACTCTAAACTATTTCTTACCGTTTCCTTCTTCTCATTGGCATACAGCATAATTTGTCTTGCACAAAACATAAAACGTACTGCACACATTTTCCGGTCAAAGCATTTTGAAAAACAAACTTGCAGTATCAGTTCTGCTCTTTCTCCTACGGTTTTTAATTAATGTGACTGTTGGTCCTGTTTTGTCCATTCCAGGGCACACTCAAACCAGAAGCCACCTATTGTCTGCATTAGCTATTCTGCAAGCCACCCGCTACAAGAGTAAGCAATGGAGGAAAATCTATAGCGTGCAATTAGCATTCTCCTGGTTGTTTTTATTCACAGAACTCATTAATAACTTTTAGCAGGCAAAATAGAAGCTAGATACTGTGCTACGCTTTAGGTGCATTATACTTTACCTTTGCACAGCAGAAATTCTTTTGATGTGCTGGAAATCTTATTAATAGATTCACCAGAAAACAAGCATGTAAGCTGGCAGAGGCAATTGCAAGAGGTAAAATGAATGTAAATGACAGATGAAAGAAAATGTCCACACCATTCAAATCAATGTAAACAAAAGTGCTGCAAAGACCACAACGCAGAGACGAATGGAATTCACCAGCCTTTCAGATTGTGTGTCCTCTTCCAAATATACCCTCTCTGTTCCTGAGCTATGTTCTTCCTTTACCCAATTAATACCACATTTAAAACGTGCTCCTGCAGGAGCCTTTTTCTCACGCTGCTGAACTGAAGTTTTTCAGCATGCTCAGATATAGGGTGCTGGTTGGAAATAGTTTCTTGCTTCTAAATACTGCCATTTAGAAAGCCCATAATTGCAGCACTTAACTTTCTAAACACTTAAGCCAGAATTAATTATCCTCACTATTATTAGCAAGAGTATGGATTATATATTGAGTATGATGAAGAGAATGTGTGATACACATTTTACTGTACTCCGGGTATGCAGTGGGTGTACAAGGCACTTAAACTATTAGAAGCAACAGGCTTCCCCGCTTTGATTATATCTCAGTGTGATCATCAGATATCTACAGAATCAGCTGTGCTCATTTCGCGCTTTTTTGTTGTTGCCTAATTAAACACATTCAGGATCCTCCTTTACACTAGGAACTAATTATAATTTTAAAAAGAAACCTAATTCATTTAAAATCATATTGGTTCTTGATGGAAAGTAATAGGAAGGCAATGCTTATTCTTAAACAGCTTCCATTTCAACATACTTTGAGATGCCATTTTCACTGGCGGCCAGAAATTAAGGTGTATCACAAACATTAGCAAGTACCTTTAATGGGGTGAATTCTGCTGTCTTCAGGCAGTTTTATACAGTGTTGAGGAATTACAGATATCTGTAACCACTGTTACAGCTAATTGTCCATGTTGTTTAAAAAGCCCTCAACATTTGCATAAAGCTGGGTGAATGTGGGGGGAAATGGAGGCAGAACTGATACTGCAGTCAGTTCAGCAGTAGAAATAATGCCTGCAATGGATAAGACATTTAAATATCTCAAGATACATAACAAAGAAGGTAGATAAACACGACTTTTGCAAGAGGGGAATCAAAGCCTCAGGAAGATGAAGCTTCACTCCCAGAAAACTGGATTCAGACCTTTGTGCAGAACACAGACTGAAGTAACTTTGATCTCATTCTAGTGTATCAAAAACAAATAAATAATTTGTTACAGAAACCAACAACCTCTCCCCCCAAAACGATGCTTGTCTGAGATGCAGTAGAATAACATTAAAAGGTTGCGGCAGGCTCATTCTTTGGAAGCAGTTTGGCAGCATTGCTGTGGCTTCCAAGCAGTCTACCAGGACATCAGAAATAACGCAGCAGCCTGAAGCACACCAGCTTGCTTACTCTCACCATAGGCTCAAAGGAACTGTGCCGTGCTGACGTAGGTCGCTGAAGCACAGACAGGCTTGCAGTCACTAGAAAAATGTGACTGGTCTTCACAGTGCGCTGGCCTGTTTGCGGGGAGGACCTAGCAAAGGCCGGTGTAGTTTTCAGACGGTGTTCGTGCACCCAGCTGGGAAGACGTTAAACGCCACCGCAAGCAGTGAAACAGAAGTGATGCAAAGCAACGCTTAGTCCCTATCACCTGCAGCAGTCAAATTGCCTTTGTGACTCAGGACCATGATAAATTCATTCATTTCAGAACAGAAATACTGACTAATGCCAAGAGTCACTGATGAAACAGAGCAGGCAAGGGTGGAAGTAATCTCCCTAAGTTGTGTGGAAATAATTTCCTCTCACTTCTTTATGAACTTATGTTGACTTATTGTAACACAAGCCAACAAATTCACTTCCTTTAATTGTTTACATCCCTATCTCAAGAGATATACTCCATTTTTTCACAGTTACGGACCATAAATCCACTCTTGGTACAAACTACAGTCTAATTGCCCACTTAATCCCCTATGGAGTCACAGTAGAAAAAGACAACAAACAGCGACTACAAAAAGATGACTTTCTGGCTCCAATCAATAATTTGCCTGCCATTCCACAAATAGGTAGCCCTATCCAAATAACTCTGCAAAGTTCTTCATCAGTGATGTACTATTACACTTGCTAGGTAGACATTAAGTGTTTTTAGCATCCTGTGGGTTTTGCATTTCAATAAATCTCCTCTCAGTGGTACAAATATACAATAACTGCCACACACTGACAATAGATTTTAAAAATTTGAAAAACAGCCTAGAAGGAAAGACAATTATTAAAGCAGTTTACAAATCAACAGAACCAAAGCACAAACGGACATGGCCTCTTAATTCTCTCGATTGAAAGTTAAAGCTGAGTCAACGGATGAAACTGGAAATGAAATCTGGAGTTCTGGACAGCAGGGACACTGTTAGGTAACACAGAGCATTTTATGTTCTCCATCTACCATGCCACCACAGAGAAAAGGTTTTCCTCTCCCAAAATCCACATAAAAGTGTCATGTCTTTACCTGATGTGATATACTTTGATAAACTGTGTCATAGGTTGCCTGAAATAGGGAATTATGCGTGTGCATTTTATAAGAATAATGCACATACAGCATCACTTAAAAACCTGTCAAAACCAAACAATACACCACAAGCCAAAACAGAAACGTGACTCAATAAACACTGTTTTCTGACTAGCTCAACCAATACTAACAGGTATTCACTGAACTGAATAGTAATGCAGCCTGTTTCAGTGGAGCCATATGGATTAAAAAATGCCATTAGCTACACTGCCTAAGACTAAACCGGTGCGAGTGAGTGAGAGAACAATAATGATCTTATCTGCTTTAACAAGACTGAAAACCTGGCGACTGCAGAAGGCACCTTCTGCCAAATACTCCATCTGTGAGTAACAGAGACTAGTTCATTAATGGAAATCCTCAAATTAGAGCTGAGAAACTCAAAGCTCAGAAAGGACTGCCTTGACAAGCAAAGTTCCTGCTTAAAAGCTCTAGAGGTTCATGAGGCTTAAGATTGAGTCATTATAATTATCTGATATTACTTTAAAATATGTCTACTTCTGTTCTGAAGTTGCATCCAACACCAGCGCTCCCGCCAGAGTTTGCCACTCATTTTGAGAGAATAGCTTGAGCTCTGGGAGGAGGTCTGCACACAGAGATTGAATTCTGTCAAGTATGATATCTTACCAGCTTGGCAATATAATGAAGAATTTAAATTAGAAGCATGGGTGTTCCATTTAGAGTTTAAGTCAGTCTTACAATCTGTTCACTCTGACTTCTAAAATGCTTCAAGGGAGTACCATCATACCCTAGACAGAAGCATTAATTATACACAGCAGATTTCATCCGAAGCTCTCAAAAGTATTTCCTCCCAGCCTCGTCTCCCTCCACGTAACTACTGGGTGAAATAATGATACGAGCGCCAATAAAATCCAGATTCATAAACTAAGAAATGGTAATACTGATCAGTTTAAAGATATGCAAAGTAGGGCTAAATCTTGAAGTCCCAACATGCCATCATTCAATAAACGAGACATCCTCAGCTAGAAGAAAAGTAGATATTATTTAAAATTAAAAGTTTCTCTTCACAAAGGAAAGGCAAGGAGATAATTATTACATGATTTTCCTACATCAATCTTGCAATCCAATATTGACATAACTTGTATCAAAATATCAAAAGAAATGACATTCTATTTAAAATTATCATAATATTTTTCCAGAATACTCTTTGATTGAAGGCCTTCTACAGAAAAGTGTTAGAAAACTTCATCGGCGTGAAAGTTTTATGAAGACATATTGCATGAATAGTGAAATGTTTCATTATTATTCATTTTATAAACACAAACACAATACCAGAATTTTGTTCAGCTCCAGCCTCAGTCTAAATTTTTTTAATTTAATTTTTCAAGTTTCAAAGTGACACAGAAATGGAGACTCAGCTGGAGGCCAGAGGAAAGGAAAGTGGCATGTATCAATACGATGTCCAGGTAAAAGCCTAATAGAGGAACAAACAGAAAAAAGCCCATGTTTCTAATATAAGCCTAGAGGTAATCAAACAAACATGCAGGCAAATCAATGCAAATTGAAATCAGATTTCAGGACGCCAGAAGGCATTACATCACAAACTTGCACATCATATCTATAAAGGTTTGATTTTGTCAGAGCTTACATCTCTCATAAGCATATTGCCACAGCTGAAGCTGTAGATACTCTCAACAAAGCAGCTGGAGTGTTAAAGGAAAAAAAGAAAAGAAAAGAAAAAAGAAAAAGAAAAAACCCCACTGAAAGTGGTAACAGCAAGTTTTCTTTAACAGACTGTATGTTTAGGGTGGATTATTGCATAGGCACCTAAACACTTGTCTGCTTCATTTTAAACACAAACTTGTAAACAGATCTTCTACTGAAAACTTTTAATTCACCTTCCCTTAGCAATGGGCCAGCCAAGAAACCTTGTGAAGGTGCTGCTAAGAGCAAGGTGGAAAAGAACTGATTCACCCCCCAGTGCACGTATGAAGTAGCTGTATATTCGTACTGCTAGGTATCATTTCCTCAGTAGACTCTGGAGAAATGCATTAGCTGTCAAAACTAGCATTTTTCGTTTAAGTGCTATTCTTTTTCATCTCACCACAAGTAGCACATAGATTATATCCAATTCTTCATCCATCTCAGTCTTTAAAAAGCAACCCCCACTCCCCGAAGAAAACCAAAACCTCAGCTCTACCTTTTTTAATTTACTGCTTACAATTTGCTTGTTCTGGAGGTGAGAAGATACAGCAATTTCATGGTTAAATCCACAACAGGGAAGAGTGGACCCAGTCACTTGCAAGGCAGCTGACGACATCCACACTGTCAGCAGGGTTTTTACCTTTCTGTTTGCTGGAATCATTATAGTCTTGTATGTAGTTTGACTTCTATACTATTTTGATGACACTATCTTGATAATTTTTGTGAGAAAAAAATTAGTTTGGAATTTGGTTTTCTGATACTTTCATTTGTCTGATAGGGTTAAAAATCAATTGATTTTAGATATGTTTTCAGTTACACCTGGCAGAGATCTTAGACCTGAAGGCAACCTTGCACCTCTTTGCAAACATACAAATATATATTGCTTTATTTCTTTTAAAAATGTCTCCTATCAGATGAAAGTTGGTTTGCAAGACTTACTTCCCATTAAACAGCAAAAATCTAGGCTCATTAAAAAAATAATAAAATAAAAAGGCCCAATTCAGCTGCTAACGAAGGCTGGCTACCATCTTCAGACAGCTCTTCTGCCGTGCTCCGAACGGCACACCTTTGCTTCTGCGTGCTGCAGGAGGCAGCCATAAAATACACTCACCTCACTGCTAGGCCTTTTTACAGCTAAAAGGTGCCATTGAATTAAAAGTCTCCAACTAATACAAAGTGATACTCATTGCTTGACAAGCAAACAGAAGGCAGAATTGCTCTCTAGCAAGTTTGTTCTGCAGCACAGAAGTCCAACACAGACTCTAAAACATGCTGTCTCATTTTCTTTTCTTACTTTGCTGTATGTGTGTATGTTTGCAGAAAAAAATGAAAAACTGATTGATTTACCAATGTGACAGAGGACCAAGCAATTATCTTCAGAAATGGAAAGTTGAGAGAGTCAATGTCTCATCAATGTATGTTAACCTCTGACAAAGAGTCCCACTGAGATTCCCCCACTAAAGGCAGAAGGGGCAATTACTACAACTTATATTTTAAGTGTAATGATTTGTGTTATCTCAGCTAAAACAGCTCAAAAGTTGAGTAAAACAATCAATGGCTGTTTTCTCATCCATGAAAAGAAAGTTGTTGTTGTTGTTGTTTTTTAATTTAAGTTCACCAGAATGGAAATTCAGGCAAAATCCAATTGTCTGTCTCTAGAAAAAAGCCACCGTACAACAAGACTGAGCTTCTGCGTGAAATTCATACAGAAGTCAGGAACAGAAACCACAGCCTCAAAAGAACACAGAAATCCTGAAAATCCAAAATTCAAAACATATTTTACCTTGGATTTACTTAATTCCAGTTAAATGCTTTTCTTTAAAAAAGCTCTTTTCCTATATTTAATCCACAGTACTATATTTGTATAGCATTATTCTGCCATCAGGACAAATCCAAAGCTTGTTACTCTTCAGGTCAATGTTCATCCCTGTTCCTTTGATGCAGGGCTCCAGCCGCTGACAGCTAAATACAGATCCACTGCATAACTACGCCAGGAGAATTTTCATCATATGTAAACCCAGTAAATCTGCACAGACAGATCACACAAGATGTTTTGGCACTGGAATTGTGGGCATAATGTGGCATATAAAGTACTATTTGCCATATAAGCATACCTACTCACCCCCGGGTATTTTGCAAGGAAGATTGATTCTTAGGTACATAGTATTAAAAAAAAAAAAAAAAAAAAAGTCTTGTGGCTGGAGACTCTGCAAACAAGCTTCA
>NW_028186756.1:11483961-11508480 GCF_003343005.1 Rhea americana | reverse complement strand
AAAAAAAAAAAAAAAAAAAAGACTAGCATTAGTTATTGAAGTACTATTACCATAAAACAGAAGCTATAAGGCTGGAGCCTTATATAAAAACAAATGAGAAAATACAAATCAGCTGGGCACATCACAACCTTAACTTGCATTAAACCTATAAATCAATCAAGTTAGAAGCAACCTCATCATCAGGTGACATCTGGTAAATATATGGTGCATGTTTATGAATAAAATGTGTCATAGACATTCTGTTTGTAATTTTCACATACCTATATAATTTGGCTGTTAAAAATGCAACATTGTAAAACAGACTATATATGCGTAAGTAGATAGAATCATGGTATGTCTTACAACAGGTAATGAAAATGTAAAATTGAATTATCTCATTTGTGAAATAGCACACTGAATTGTTACACAAAATCCTGCTTTTCAGAAAGTTAAATAACAAAATATCTTCTTTTAAGGAAAAAAAAAAAAAAAGAAAGCTTTTAAAGATAAGAGTGAAAGAATAAACTACCTCTCAATACATTCAGCCTTCTTCCGAAGAGCAGGCAAATCCAAAAAAGCTGACTTTGAAGTTGCTTAAAGTAGTTCACTTCCCCTTTTCATTCCTCAGTTACATAAAGGTTGCTCACAGTCTGATCCAATCCTAAGATCAATGTAATGAACAGTATATTGGCTAGCCATACATCTTAATTAATGAATCTTCATTATGCAATCTCCTTAATACTGCAAGAGCTGGTCTGCCACTTGTAAGTGCTAATGAGAGGTCACCAGTAATTCTGCAAATAATAATTTGTGAGTGAACTGTAACCTCTTTTTTACATTCATTCTTTATTATATAGTATGACTCAAATAAGAGCATAGTGAACAAAGGACAACCCACTTCAGACAGTGCTTAAACGGATAATTTAACCTTAGTAGAGCATCAAACATCAGACTCTAAAGTCAAGCAGAAAACTTCACATACTGACCTTTGGCAAAGCTCAGGAGTGACAAATAGGGGGAAAGAGCCAGCTGGTGTGACATCTCTCCTTGCACAGTAAGAGCATAAAAACAGCATGTGGTGATTCTCAGGAGCTACAGCTAACTCAGTAAGACACAAAGAAGAATATTTTAGGGCCAGGCTGACAACTTAACCTGCTCAAAAAAGGTTATTGTTCATTTGGGTCCATCACTGCAACCACGCAGCATTCTTGTACTGGCACGGCAATGCAGTAACAGCCCCTTCTGCCCCATATCCTGTTCCCATGTACATTCTCATTATCCCTTCGAATCTTACTTTTTCAGAATCATTAGCAGATCTAATCTATCACTACAAAATCCTTGAGAGCTTAAACAACTATATGAAAGCCTACCATATACCACAAAAGGAAAATGTTTCAGAGATACAGCAAGAATTATTTTTTCCTCCTGCTTTTCCTCCTAATCTTTTGCAGTAAAAAGAAGTGACAAAAAAACAGTCCCAAACATGACAGTCAATACAGAGAAGCCTTAGACATCACACAATTAATATAATAGGATACTGTGACTATTTAAATTGTGCTTAAAATTGTATCAAATCAGCATTACATATTTTTTTTTTCTTTAAGACTTGAGGGACAAGTCCACTTAATGCTTTTCTGCAATATTTAACCTTTTGACACAGAAGCTCCTGAAAGATGAATTTTACTGTATGTGCTTCAGTAATCAAGTTTCCTCTTTCGGTTGTGAAGAGAGACCGCCCATAGATTCCACAATTGAGTGAGATTTATCAGGAAAGCATTTCTACACCCAATTTAATATGTATAGATTTTGTAACAAATAGCAGTAACATGTAGCTATTCCAGATAAAATGAACTATGACCATCATAGAATAAAATGCAGCATAGAGGAGTACAGGCATGGGATGACCACCGGGGCCTTAAAATACAAGCACAGAATGATACTAGAGATCAAAGCGCTATGAAAAAAATCATCAGTGGTCAACAGATAGTCAGAAGAATGCAATCTTGGGAGCTGGGTAAGACCTGTTTTAGGGTTAACAAGAACAAAAACCAAATACCCAACATATGTAAAAAACACTCTATACAGGAAATTTGGACATAAGCAGTCCCAAGAAGAAAGAGCAACGTACAGAGCATGTTAGCAAGCAGATGAAGGTGACCCCGATTGGACTAAAGGGTGAGGAAGAAGAAATCATCAGCATTGTTGTCATATTTCCCCTATGGAGGCCTTGGATGCTCACAGGGGTGAGTATTCTCATCTCCCTCCAGAATGAAGCCATCTACCCTAGTTAGGAATCAGCAAGACAGTAGAAAGGTCACATAACACCAGACAGAGGGGCAGATACGAGAAAGTTAGCATACATTAATTTTAACTCTATATAATTTAAATTGTAAATGTTAGTGTTATTGTAACTCAAATAATAATACCTCTTCAGACAATTAAGACTTCAATGACACTAAAAAAAATCTTGGTTTTGCCTTAAGGCTGTACCCACTGTAAGATTTTTGACAGTAAGATTGATGCAGAACACAAGCAATCTACTCTGTAATTTGGATGCAACAAACTGGTAACAGTAGCAGCATATTGACTACATTTGTGGAAAAAACTTGGAAAGATGCTTACTCACGTGAGCAATTATGAAAACTGTCACATTAAACATCTAACTATATCCTACATCAATTCCCCATTTTCAGAAAATGGAACAGAAAAATTGAACCGAGAAACTGAAAAAGAACATCAGTCTTACTGCTTACAAAGTTAATTAGCATTGTTCCTTCTTCCTAAACAGCCCAGCTTCAACCTGCTTCCCAGATTAACCAAAATATTATGTAGTTTGAGATGCTAAGATGCAAATATAAATACTTATTTAGTTTCAAAAGAAAGAAAATGAGCATGCAGTAACAAGAAAATTCTGTACACTAGCATCTCACTACAGTACATACTCTTTAAATGTGTAAACATGATTAAAAATTAAACAGCAAAAGTCATTGTGCTGATGCTTGTAGATATGTAAGTATATTTAATTAGTACATCAAGACCTTTGACATGAGTTAATTATTCATCCTATATTTTCAAAAATATGCTCTCCACATCTCACTCAGAAATGCATTTGCTCCCTCAGAGGCTAATTCTTGAGCAAAATTTGGGGGCTTACTGTGCAGAAAATCCCCACAAGATTTAGAAAAACAACAGTGTAAATGAGGGAAGCTAGCTTCTAATATGAAAACTAGCATGTATTCACTCTAAAGATAAGCTCTGGATTGTTAACAGATACCTCAGAAAACTGGACATTCTTCCTTTTTGAACTCTTTATAAATACCATTTTTCATTTTCCTAGCTGATAGTCAGAATTTTGAGTGAACAGCTCACTGAAGTTCTAATCATCCTTTCATTTGTTGGAGGCTGCTCCAAAAGCAACATATTCAAATCTAGCACCTGGACAAAAAATTATAATTAGCTGTGATAAAGAGGGAGTTAAACCCTTAATCAATATCCTTTCAAGCTGTGCTGACAGACTACAGCAAAAGAGGTGGTAAAACCAGGGAGATGAAGTGCCAGGTGAGAACGAGTTCCATCACCAAAGTGTTGTGTAGCAATCAAGGGAGAATCGTTTCAACACTTTGAGCTATAGGTAAGACCACATCAGAGCAATCCTGAGTTCATTTCCTTCATTTCTGCAGGAAATAAAAAGCAACTGGTGTCTAGGGTTTTCATTTCTTCACCTTCTGTACTACTAATCCATGCAATACTAAAAAAGTTGAAAATCTGCTTGAAAAATTCATTGTTTTGTGAAAACGAGTACCGTGTTTGTAGGAAAGCTGTAGGAGGATGAAGAGATAATGACCTTATGAAAGTGTTATAGGATATAGAAATAACAAAAATCTGCTTCTTTCTCAGCCAATTCCCTAGAGACACATATGCTTCTCTAACTCTAAATGCCCTCATTGGTCCATCCCTTCCTTGGACTACTGAAAAATGGGATGGGATGCCGCTTACGTCCTTGGATATCAGAGCTCATAACGTTCATGGTGTATTGATACCTGTGGTAATCTTTCTAAAGCCACAGTCTTTATCACAGTGTCCATTTAGCAACATTGTAAAAAGATTATTTTTCAGCTAAAATTAAAAAAAGGCTACTATACCTGCCACAAACTGTAATGAAAGAGTTGATAGAAAGCTGGAAACCAAAATGTAATTAGGTATCTAATTTTGACCTATTATTTCCTCCAACAGCAATACAAACAAGAAATCATCATCAGAGACCTGCTTTTCTGGGCTCCTAGCCATCTTATCACCATTCACCAGGACAACTGCCTACACACAGAAGTGCATATTACCTCTTTCGCTTTAACAATAAACTTCATAAAGGGAGGTGAATAGAAACAGAATCCCAGGAAACTTTCCTCGTAAATCCCAGGAGTGATATGCTCCCCAAAGGGATAACACCCTATCGTGCCATGACCAGCACCTTAATACTCCTCTTCGGGCAGGCTGGAGCTCGGGAGCAACGCGACCAGCGTGTGCGTGGCCTCCGTAACACCGCGCGGGCCCGAGGAAGCGTTCCACCGAGCGAGGAGCACCCCGGCAAAGGAACAGTTGTGCTAATATTTCCTCAGTTCCTTTGCCCAGTAGTAAACCTGCACGCAAGCATTTTGGGAATGGGTGTTTATTTCTCTGCTCTGACAGAAGGAAAGTTTCTGGATACAAAACTTTATTCTGGTAAGGGGTCCTGACCATGCTTTGCTTTCTTCTTTGCAGGTATGTTTTACCTGTGGGATAAGAAATCTGGAGCATTTAACGAAGCAGGCGGGTTAGGAGTTAATGAGTGCGGGCTAGGAATGAGAAGAGCCGCGCATCTGAGTAATTCACGAGCTGACATTTGTCTACACAAAATACTTAACAGGTAACTCAGAAGAAGAAATTCGTAAGGATGGAAGCTTGCCGATGAGCAGAAAAGGAGGTGAAATTTGTCAAGTAAATTTGTTCATTGAGCGTCGTTCTGCCAGGTTTGCTCTGGGATGCTCTTCTGCTCAATGTATGCCAAAACACAGCCGTCTGCCCTCGCAGGCACCCTGGGTGGTTCAGTTTCCTTTTCAGCTTTTTGTTGGCTGAGTAATTTCCCTTTATTCTATGTCTTTGTGAGGGCAGTGACAAAGAAATAAACTGCCTCTGGGGAAATGGTCTGAGGCATGTTGAGGGACGGCCTCCATGATCTAGCAGGCTAGGTCCCTCAGGAACCCACAACAGCAGGCTTCTGCTCTTTCTCACCGTTTTGTGGTAGGCTCGCTAAGAAAGCAGATGTATAAACAGCCCATACAGTGCTGGAGAAACACGCTAATTTCAAATGAGATGTTTTTGGAAGATAAAGCATTATGACTTTATTAGGTTATTTAGACAAAAATTAAAACACAAATGTGCTTTGTTTCTGTAGGACCTGACCCAAAGTTCTGATGGCTTCAGCAGGCTTTAAGCAGACACTGAGGGACAGGTTAACAAAACAAATATATACTTAGAGATTCCTGTTAAAATACTATGGATAGAAAAAGTATACTTCACTGCAGAGTCTTCCCTACTCTCCCCACAGCTATTTGATATACATTACAGAAAAGGAAAATAGTAATGAAGCTGATGAAATATATCTGATTACGAACATTTTTACTAAGAAAAAGCAATGTAGAATATTTAATTCAGCATCAAAATAATTGCCAGAATTTATGGTAGGCTCTTTGTTTGAAAAAGTGATTTTTTCCAAAATAGTAATTTTTATTATAGAAAGTTATGATTAAAAATAAAATACCTGAAAATCAGAAATATAGTACGATTATTTTTGTAATATTTATTATCGTTTTTAATGCCTAAACTTTAAGATTCCTTTTAAAGCAATTTGTTTTCAAGAACTTTATCAACATTTAAGAGCAACTCCTCAGAACACAATGACAGATTAGCATTACCTCTTGTAACCTGAAGCATAATAAGAATAGATGATTAAAACACAAGAGCCAGAACTGAGACAAAAACCTGCCCCAGACTTTTATATCTCCAGTTCCTTAACATAGAGACAGGCACATATTAAAACCTTTCTGGAGAATAATACTATTTGTGGACTCTGAATCCTGATGTGATAATAAAGAAGAGTACCTTTGTTCTTTTAATTAATATTCTGTAGGAGGAGATGTTTCACCTAGAAAAGGAAATGGTGTCAAATGGTGCCCTAGTGTTCGGACTCTTAAGACACGAGGCTAAGACTGTGGTCGCGCAAGTCTGGTCAAAAGGTCCTGAAGGTATTCCAGAGCTGCTGGTGCTCATGCCTGGCACAGACTCCCATAGCTGCAATCTGAGCACTAATATTCAGGAGCAGACAAACACCCTGCTTTATTATTATTTTAATTAAGATAGGTCAAGTATCTCTTCCACTGAAATCTGTGAAATACGGACAGCCCAAATTTTGCTATTCATTAAGCAATTTTCTTCAATGATGCAGATGTTCATAGAAATACACAAGGATACAACTGAGCAGTGGAGAAGACAAGGCAATCCAAGCCAAGTGTCAGGCCAGGAAACACAGCTGTGCTGTGACATAAAGGTGAGTATATACACAGAAAGACGATCACAGAGCCTCCCAAGGCAGAACAGAGATCATAACACCGAGAACTCAACAGACAGCTAGCTACTTTAGTTTTCAGCTCTGCAGACCCCTATAGCACTTCTTCTTATCACTGCAGCTCATTAGTATTCCCGTTTAACAGGAAATTAATTGGAACTATGACAACAGCACCTTTAACAGTAATTCCAGCTAAGGAGAAGTGTTGACTCTCCTAAGGAGAAAACAAGTATCTTCTGTGCAAAACCTCACATGAATATTCTGATAATTTTGCATGAGTGAGAAATGCACACTGAGAAACAACCTTGGATCTACACAGTGATGGGATTAAACAGCACAATCAAAGGACTGGGAGCAGTCACTTCTTCCTTGATTCAAGTCCCTCACGGGCATAGGCAATCCCGTTATACACGGTCAGTACAGAAGAGCCACTGAACATCTCTTCCACAAATCACCACACAAGGAGGCCACTGGCCATTAGGATATCCTAATGTCCAATAACTAATACTGCGATAAAAAAGGACCAATAAATTCAAACTATAATGTATCACAGGAAGAGAAGAGATCACAGACATCACGCCAGAAACCAGGCCATGCCTCATGTTAGGCAGAAGTGATACTTCAAACTGACACATCAGAAAATACACATTCTTACTCTGGTAGTGACACTGGTATGACTGCTTACAGGTGTAACTTGGCTTTCCAAGTACCGAATAAAAGCTTTTTGACAAGCCAGACCAGTACCTGACCACAAAAAGAGTTCTTTGTACTAAATTCATTACTACTAGTTCATGAATTAATGATTTATTAAACATTAATCAAATCAAAGAGCTTTGTGATCTGAGCTTCCACAGAAGCCTGTTTTTCTCACTGAGCAATCACTAGCACAATGCTTATTACAATAAATTTGTGCACATAAAAGCCTCAAGTATATTGTGAAATCAAGACAGGAGGTCAAACAGCATCAACGCTGGTCACACAAAGGGACGCTTGTTCCTAATAAAACAAAGCAACAAAGATAGGGAGACATAAAAAACTCTATTGTAAGCACTAAGATGGATTATTGTCATGGATATAGACCTGATTTTCTAAGAGGACTAGCAGCTCTGGTCTGCGGTCAGACTAAAAGCACTGAAGAAAATATACTGTCCTGATAAGCTTTGACTTTGTTCATTACCTGAATCTTAGAAATTAAAAAAGATGATGTCCAATGCAGTCCAAATTATTGCTGTGTCCAGATGATGTGTACTAAAGTAGGGTATTTTAGCACTGCTCACTAGTCATGAGTAGCAGAGTAATCTGAGTTAATTGCAATTATGGAAAAAGTAGTAAACAATCAATTCTTCCTGAATGAAAAAAATTATATATTAAATATATTTATCTTAAATAATGCTTTAATTGACTGGAACTATTGATAGTACTGTATTAGTACTTTGAATGTCAACGTTTCCCAGATGGTTAGAACGACAACTGTACAGAAGGAAACATATTTATGTCTAGTCTCAAAGGAGTTGCAGTGATAACGATAAAGGCATACAGTGGTACCTTTCAATGGTACCTTAAGTATTCAGCTGAATCATCACCATAAATTCTCTCTTCCTTATTACTGGGAAAAAACCCACGATGAACTGAACAAAAGAGCTGAAATACACAGTATCTTGGGACATGCTTAATAAACTGCTGCTGGTGTCTTTCATACTGAAAAGCAGAGGGCTGTCTCTAAACCTTACCCACGAAGAAAGAAACTGCACAAGGTAGAAAAACAGAAAATTGTCATGCCAATCAATGTAAGAACGTCAGTGTGAGAGCTGGATACTCAGCTTTAAGATACATATCAAATGGATATCAGCTATCAAAGACAAGACTGTTATGTTTGTATGCATATACATATATACACACACACACACACACGTTTTATATATATATATATATATATATAAAGTATCAGTGGAGGCTGTTTAAAATGTGAATTTCACAATACTCTTAAAACACTGGTGGTTAGTTCTTTTTTTTTTAATCATTCAAGAATAAGATAAATTAACCACAGTAGCTTTGAATGCAAATATAAATGTCGATCTGATTTGCCTGAGGTATGTCTGCCTTCAGACATACCTTGGCAAATATCAACTTAACATGTACAAACAAATTTATACGTATTCTACATGTATATAAACAAATCTGGTGGATACAGTTTGGCAAAGATAAGCTGTTATAAAAGAGCAAATGAAATGAAGAGAAAAATAGTATTTCTTGCCTTAGGCATGAACCAACGCCCTTGAATTATCTGCTACAATCAATTTCTAAGCTTACACTATAGATAACATCTTTCAGTGATGTCTCATCAAACAAATCAGATCTGACCAGTGAAATACAGTAAGTTAGCTGGAATTGATGAAAATATTAATGTACTTGCTCTACTGAGCCTGCACTGCCTAAAGTATTAACTCCTTTTGAGACTAAAGCTACTTTACTCTAAGCAGGGATTTCAGACCAGTGGACAACAGAATTTAACAAAATCTGTGCGGATTTATAGGGAAGAAGGAATAGCAACCTGCATTAAGCATATTCTCTAACTAAAATCTGGAGTTGTAGTATGCTGCTTTTGCTTGTTGAACAACAACGTTTCTGCAAAAGAAAAGATTCCCAGCTCAGACACAAATCAGCATTCAATGGAGTGAAAATGTAATGGGCAGCTGCTGTTCAGCATCCTATAGCTCTATTAGGAATCACAGAATAAACATTTTATATAAACCTACAGAAGTTAACCCTAAATGTTTGTTTTGAACGTAATTTATCTGTAGATAGAAATATGCTTTGTTGTAGAATTAAACCATCAATATTACTGTGCCAGAATCATTTATGCACTTTAATAAAAGTGCATTCAACATATCGCAAATCAGAAGATCAGAGATCCAAGCTTGACGCAAGGACAATTACTGTTTATCCTCTTCTCCAGAATGAGGTGCTTAAAGCTACATTCCCACTTACGGTTTTAGAAGACCAACCTATCCCGGTGAGGTGGATGGGAATAGTAAGTGGCTAATATTTACAAAAATCAAGGCAACCTTATTTAAGAACCTAAATCTTGCAGTTTAATTTGCAAATCTAATTTTGTGCACCTGCTTGTATAGGACAGCCTTGGCTTTCATTTATTTGGAGGTCAGAGTTCACACTGATCCATTACTGCTGTATCACTGCTACTTAAACAATTTGGGATGCCCAAGTTGTGTAACAAGATGGGCTGCACTCCGATTTGGACATGCATATGGTGTCCCTGCTGTGTAAGGGCAGGAGAATTGCAAAACAGGGTAAACCATATTTACAGTAACAAAGTATTTGAAAGAGTAACTTGATAAATAAATGTTTTGCAATAAATTAATAGTTAATTTAGTGGAATCCAAACAAGTCTTAAAAGAACATGTTTCAAATTGAGTAAAAAAATAAAAAGGTATTTTGGTAAATAACAGCCTATGCTTTTATGGGGCACAAAACACTTTAATACTGTTAATGGCACTTCTTAAAAAAAGCAGTCTGAAGTGTACCTTGCCTCCAGTTAAAGTTAAGGCAGTTCTATGCTTAAAGTAAATTAGGTTCTAGGGCATCAAAGTTACATGGAAAGAGCAGTTTGATTTTTGCTTTGCTATTTAGCTTATCTCCCAGGGACTATTTCCCTCACGGATCAAAGTGTAAGTGCTTGCTAGGAGCACTGACACGGAAGAACATCCCAGGCTGCATCTGCCCCACAGAGAGGCTGCGCGCAGGGTCAGCGCGCTCTAACGCTCGGGTCAGCGCGCGACGCTCTCGGCCAGCGCGCGGCGCGCAGGCACGCGGCGCGACCGGCTCAGGGCCTAACGGGGCAGCGCTCTTCCCGGCGCCCCGCGAGGATGCCGCAAAAGGAGGGCTGCAAAAGCAGCGGGGCGCTGGCTTCTCTCGGCACAAGCTGAACGCGAGAGCGGGAGATTTAGGCAGGCCTGAGAAGCGAGTAGAGCAAAACAACGGCGGGCCGCGTTTGCGTGGACACCCGGGCAGCTGAGATCAGCGTGCCAGGGACGCGGTCAGAAACCCACGGAGGTGCTTCTCGGCACGAGCCCGAGACTCCCCTCACCACAGCCCGCCCGAGTCTCCTCCTCAGAGTCCCCGGCAGAACCGGGCTTCGCGCACACGGCCACCCGGCGAACGGGGGCCCGGGCGCGCCTGCCGCCCCCCGCGCTGCCGCGGACGTACCCCGGCGCCCCGCTGCGTCGGAGGGCGAGTTCAGCGCGGAGCGCCGCCGCCGCCGCGCCCAACGGGAGGCTCTGGCAGGGCCTCAGACCTCGTCGAGCGCGGCCCAAACGGGCAGCCGCCGCCGGCCGAGCCGGGAGGGACGGCAAGCAGCGAGCGAGCAGAGCTTCAGGGCACGCTCGCCGCGTCGCCAGCCTGGAGCACGCTCAGCAGTGCTGACAAGGAAACGCTAGCGAACGCGGTGGTACACGCTGGCCTAGATAAAAGGAGCTTGTGAATCAAAATTTAAGGCACACATTATTTAAAATGCTAAAACACAGGAGGCATTTTAAAAGGCCTCAATCCCAAGTGGTAAATTGAACACTGTATGTGTGAGTAACTATCCAGCAGGGAGTCAGCTGCATACCTAAATGCAGATTAGTAGCACACAGAGCTGCTGGAAAACATGCACACTACGGGTGAGAGGCGGTGAATCACAGAATGGGTAAGGTTGGCAGGGCCCTCTGGAGATCATCTAGTCCAACCTCCCTGCTCAGCAGGGTCACCGAGGGCATCTTAGACAGGGCTGCGCCCAGGCGGGCCTTGAACATCTCCAGAGAAGGAGACTCCACAACCTCTCTGGGCAACCGGTGCCAGTGCTCTGTCACTCTCAAGGGAGAAAAGGATAATTTGTGGTGTCTGTGCTTTATTTATGAGGCTGGATTGGCTACAGGACAGTCTTGTTTTCCTGCCTGCGATGAAGCAAAATTCACCATCGTTCAAAACTCATCATCACCACTGTGTTTCGTTAGCATCCTAACTTTCTTCCTTTTAACTTCCTGTATATGTATTTTCAGGGACAATCATGCAGTAGCTTTTGAATTATCTGCATTTGAAGAAAATTATTCAAGGGTTAAGTAAGGGAGTTGTTATGTTGCATGATACCCAAGTAAGCAAGGTAGGAAAAGTTACAGCAAGCTTTTACACGCAGTGACCAGGTCTGGGATACTCATTTCTACATGACAAGATCCAATGCTGCCGTGGAATAGCACAAGCCGACATTTCTTTGCATTATTCTTCCTAAAAATGAAAGATTAAATCCTAAAGAAAACAAAGAGATACAAGGAAAAAAACAAACTGTCATTCTTATTTCACTGACCTCAAGAAACCAAAAAAGTTTAAACATGGAATTTATCTAAGCTTAATATAAATGCATTTCAAAACCTGAAACGATGGCAGAACACAGAGATGCATTTATGACCTAATCTGCCCAAAACCATCATGAAATGGAACTTTGCCTATAGTTACCTGTAAAAACTACAGAAAAGGGATTAGGCATCAGTAGAGTTTTAGAAAATCAGAGAACTTATTTCAAAACATTTTGATTTTTTTCAAAGCCAAATGAAAATGTCTGCAAATGAAGTTTTTAACAGTATGTCATTTTGAATAAATAGAATGAAGATAAAATAAAGGCACATTTCAATGAAGCTAAAATATTTGCTCAGTTTTCAATTTGGAGAAAAGAAGTAAATTTATCCAATAAGTTTTTAAACATATTAGCAAAATGAAAAGAGAAAATTTCTGTATCTTCCATTTTAAACTTCTGGAAAGCATGAAAAACCGTTTTTTAAACAGTGTTTCTTCAATCATGACATATTCCTCTGGGAAAACACTTCATGATGCAAAGGTACCAAATTCATCCACTAAGAACAAACTGACTTAGTGTTTCCATGCCATCGGACAGCCTGCTACACACTTTATGCACGCTGGGTCTACCATTCCCAAACTGTCAAGCCTCCAAAGCTGCACGGCACAGCCAGGAGATACCTGGCAATTTGGATATGCTCGAGGCATGTTGGATTGACCATGAAAGCACAGATCACCTCGCAGCGCAGAAAGAACCGAGCCGATCATTTGTAGTGGTCACTGCTAAAACAACCAGCTTTTCTGAGCATGTCTGGACCATTATCACAATGTCAGTGAGACATGTATTTAGAGAGAAATAAATCTGGAATGTCCAGGGAAAAAGGGAAGATGAACACGCAATAACTCAAGGCTATTTGTAAAAATGCAGCTATACAATATGACCTGGAAAAGGAAAGTCATTCTTAGTTTTAGCTGATTATTATTTATATGATTGCTTAGTTTTTCTTTATACTGACACTTTTAGATATGCAAAAAATTAACCAAATAAAACACAAATGCTCATTCCACTATTTAGGCTAAACTCCTGACCACAACCAGTATGGTCTGGAAATTGGAAATAGTCTACTCTTTTATGATTATCAGACAAATTTTAAAATTCACAGACTTTTTTTTTTCCCTTAAAAAAATTTCTAAAAAGAAGTATCTGGAGAATTTCCAGTAATGGCCAACCCTGATCTTACTCTTATTCACCATTGACAAATTACCTTGAATTAGGACACTACATTTTAAAATATGAAAGTGTTAGGCTTGAAAAATATTGATTTAAATCCCAGTGAAGACAGTATCTGTTAATTAACGGCTATATGTTGACTTAGACGCATAATCAGATGCTAGAAAGGTTCATGGGAATACAGCCTGCCAGACATAGATGTTCATTTTACAAGACTGTAATAGCATGAGACTCAGTGTAGGTAAGTTTCCCAGTCCTGCGAAACTTCAGAAGATAAGATCCAAATTATTTTGTTCAAGAAAATTAAATTGCAAAGTCAAGCATTCAAAAATCAGTGAATTAAGGATGCCATTAGAGCTTTAATTTATTCCTTGTCATAGGTACACTGTGAGGCTATCTTTAATTAAGAACATGATCACATCCTATTTTTTGCACAGGAGTCCAGGCTCTTTCACAAGGCAGAAGGTAGATGGTGCTCACTAAATACAGAGCTCTTCAGTATTTTATTTTCTTCTTCTTCTCAAGTGTAAAGAAACGTTGCATTTCTAAATACTTTTCATAGTTTTTTCTTATTCTTCGTATGGCCTGAAGACTTCACCTAAATTTTTCTACATAGTGTATAAGTACAGCTTCTTAGTAATTCATAGGCACTGATTATATTACTATTCCCTAAATTCCTTCAATTCATGTCCCCTCCAGCCAAGTTCCTCTTAGATCAAAAATTTGTTCAATGTCCTATAACATGCTTATCTAGTTGTTTCGGGAACATTTTCTTTACTTGCACACACCGAGGATGCCACACAGCTAAGAGAAGCTGAGCTGGATCCCAGCTCTATCTCATGCTATGCCACCATTGCCACTGTTGCAGGGGTCAGTTTTTCTAGTAAATCCCTTTCAGTTGCTGAATTCAGAGGAGGTATAGCAGATAGGTCAAAAATAATGATGTTAGATTCATGCAAAAAATAACTTCTTGATAAATACAGTTAATATCTAGCATATGATGCTAGATAATATGTTCTCATTAACTTGGGCCAGACAAATGGGCAATAAAATCTCCTGTTCTGATGTTAGAAAAATGCAAAACTATCTTCATTTTTCCTGCCATTAAAAGTCTGAGGAAAACAGGAGAAATAAAATCAGTAAGATAAATGTTAAAGCCAATCTTGTAAAAGTCAAGATAATTTTAGGTTCTGAATTGCAGAAGTATCTGATTAGGCATTATTGTTTCCTATAGTCTAGAGAACAATAGGGATGTGATCACTGTAAATAAATATTTTGCTTTGCATGTTTCCTAAAAGCTGGAAATCAACTGCCAGGCTTACTTTTCCCCTCTGAATTGAGAAATGTTCTGTAAGGGTTCAAAGCTTCTAGCAATCAAAGGCAAAAATGCAGAGATGACTGCCAATTTCCCATGCCTGGTACTGAGCAAATATTTTATGACAAAATAGAAAATAATCAAGGCTGTTGTAGGGAACAAGGAAACATGTTTAGTAACATGGTAAAAGAATGGAATATGAAGCATTTCAGAAAATTCACAGCCCTACATATATACAGTTTCCCAAAGGAAGTCTCTACAAGATATCTTCCTACAACAGAATTACTCAAGAGACAGTTGCATCTGGCTTCTCTGCATGGAGTTATCCTGAAGTTGATGGGTAAATACGCACAGCCTTAGGGGCGCTCTAGACTTGGCCTATGACTTGGCTCTAGATGATTATTGACACTAAAAATAAACATTTTGGCGGGCAAAATTTAGCACACGCTCCCAATGGAAATGTCTTAATATTTCAGTATTTCTGCCAAAATATTTCAATATTTCTGCCATTTCCTCCCTTTAAATAAAGGAGACCTCTTTTCGGTGAAAGAAGATTAAAAGATTGTTTGGATATTAACTTTGGTGGCCAGATTGAAGTACAGCTCAGTCTAAATTAAAACTACATGGAAATTTTTCTAGTGTGCCATGAAGATTTAGGAGAAAAAAAAAGTAAACCTATCTGAAAATGTAGCCTATTGACTGTGACTCAGAGGACCAATGATATGTAAGATTCTGAAGCTCTCCATTTCTAAACAGTATTTTATACACACAAAAATGCAAGTTCATCCACTTCGAGAGAGACAGTAAACACTTGCATTGTATTTGAATAATAACAAAAAATAATAGCAACCAATTCAGGTTTTTCTTTCTTTCTCTCTTTTGCTTTTTAAAGTAAATAAAGCATGTATCATCTCATTCAAGAACAACTTTTATTGTCCATCCAATGCTTAGCTCTAAGAAGTAAACTCTCAGGTAAGGTTAAATTATATTTAATTATAGTTCTAGAACAATAATTTCTCATGATCTAATAGAATACCAATACAAAAATGCAAAAAGTAACAGAAGAGGCCTGACAGTACGGGAAGAGCAGGAAATTCCCAGAGGTCACTGAAAGGAAGAGGGCAAGGAGAATCCAATATATTGCAGCTTGAGAGACTGCAATGCAGAATAGTTTTGGATTTGTAAAACCCTTGGTTAATTATAATAAGAGCAAGAAATCAGAATTTTTTTAGTTTAAAAGCTTTCAGAGCTTTTAATGTTTGTACATTTACAGAATGTTGTTACGGTCTGCTTTTCTCTTATTTCGATTTTCTGAAGCATTTCTGTAAAAAAATCTACATGCTGTAAGTAAATCTTTAACAGACATGTTAATACAAGTTATACAGATGGATAAGCTAAGAATTTATTAGAAACTCCAACAGTTAAATTTCCTTTGAATTGCACAGATTCAGCACATGTTCACATACAAACGCAGTGGTGAAGTGAAAAGTTCTGTAAACTGAAAACAGACACGTTGATTTCCCAGTTTTTAAATGGTTACTCTAGGGATTTAGGGTAGAAAATGATGGGTTCACGAAAGAAAGGTTACTTAGGGAACTGGCCTGGGCTCCAGCCCCAAGCGTGTGGTCTCATAAATGGACATAAACGTTCTGGTGTGGCAGAGTGATCGCACAAGAAATGTCCAGAATTATTTGTTCCTCTTAAAACACAACTACTTCTTTCTGGGATGAGCAGAATTTGCTTTCAATTGCTGTTAACTCTCTAACTAAAATTTGGATTTCTTATTGAGATCCAGAATTGGATGCTTTTTTGCTTGTAAATAACAAACATGAAAGAATAATTATTAATGTAATTATCAAACTTATCATGAATGTCAAAAAGCAACAACTCTTCAACAAAACCTACATAAAAAGATTAAAGCTTCCAAAGAGACCCCGAGACATTTGTGTGTTTTGATCTGGAAAGGAATATACAGTAATGTAGATGATAACAAATCACACCATATATGAACAACTCATTGCCTCTAAGAGAAAAGAGAAAGCAGTCCCAGAATATTTTAAGGAGATGGTACACACAGGTCTGTTCAAAGTTAGCTCCTGAAATCTAGGACAAAACACTGTAAAGGTACCTCTACAGATATAACCGCCTTTGTTGCCGTATCGGTATACAGGCAACAAACATGCCTGTTTTGATCTATGGTTTGAGGGTGCTGCAATTCGGTGTGTCTCCCCTGCTTCTACTAAAAAGCCTCCAAGGTAGTTAAGAGAAGAAGGCATGAAACATTAGAAATAATAAAATTTTGAGAATGAAAAATGAAACCCAAGAGGAAGATGGAAGAAACTAAGGAGAAGCCAGCCCTGAAAAAGAAAGGAAAAAAAAATATTACCACACACAAGAGTGTAAGACCTTACATGAAGGTCCTGAAAAAATAGAGATGAAGTAGGAGATAATTAAAAAGGTAGAGCAGGACAATATAAAAAAAAAGAAAAAATAAGAAAAGAGAGTATAAAACACTAATGTAAATGAAATTTTTCTATTTTTTTTCCCCTGGAATCTTAGCTACCAAAACGTTCCCCAAAACCGAGTACTGATCTCAGCTGCTTTACAATATTAGACTCCGGAAGACTTGCAATTAAGTCCCTTGTTTGACTAAATAAGAAAAACCTCCTTGATGTTAACAGATTTGTATTTAATGGCTTCAGCAGAAAGAAAAGCAGTCTGTAACTCTTTGGTTATGCATGCAGAAACACTTTTAAAACACCAACGACAATCTTTCCAATTTCTGTTATTCTTTTACCTGTTAAAAAGTTTCCTCTATTATCAGAGGCCTTGAGTGACTAAAGCACATCATCCTCAATAGGGTCTTTCTACCACTTACCTGATTCCTGAAAGGGAATTGAGAAACACAGGTGCCTGTGGAAAGCAAGTGAGAATACCTGATTTTTATGCTTATGCCTAAAATCTCCCAAGCCATCACTGTTGCTCTCATTATGACCCGACGCCAAATGCTTAGCTAGAAATACACACTGCAGTATTTTAAACTCTGTTTATGGCTTTTCTTTAATACCTAAGTTTGAGAAATATTGTCACAGATATAATCTGACATAAGAAAATCTTTGAAACCTTGGCTCTGGCTTTATTTACTCAGCAGTTATTTTTCAATGGTTGCTGCTTTGCCACCATACCTAATAAAGACAGAGACACTGACAGATTAAAGTATAATGCCACGTCATTATTTATGATACTACAGGATTTAAAAAAAATACATCTGGAATATAAGAAACTATTTATAAGCTATTAATGTCATACTTTACTTTAAATATTATATTAAATCAAACTGCATGAATATGGGATATAATATAATTTCCCATCACTTCTAAAATTCCTTAATAGGTATTTTCTGCAAATGAGTTATTTCAACCATTACTTATTAAATAACATTCACCAATTATTGCCAGAAATAACGTGAAAGAGTTAGCTTTTGAACAGCCTATTTCTCTTTGAAAGATGTTCTTTACATAAAAGGGCACACTGAGAAAAAACTATATATGTAGCTAGTGAAAAACAACTCACACACACACAGGCACAGAAAAAAATACACTCATCTACTAACATGTGGTGGTCCAGTTTTACCCAGTTCTACACCAAGCACTCATGTGTACATAACATTCAAATGCACATACACACATTTAACCTCAAGGTAAAATGCACTTAAATCCCTTTTATTTTAATGCAGGGAAAAGTAATAGTTTAGAAACATAACTCTACAGACCAGTAGGGTAAAAGCTAATGCTCTTATTACTATAATTAAACTATCATGACTGCCAACAATATTTTTTCCATTTTTATAAAGCCTGTAAAGGTTACAAAGAAGAACAGAATCCTGTTTTATCAGGAAAGAAAAGCTTTAAAGCAATGATTTATTGAAATAAATCATTTAGGTAAATATATACATGCTAGAAATAAATCCATAAGACAGAGGAGAGAGATGAAATAAAACAAAACGTAGTACAGAAACAAAGTTGTTCTTTATACAGAGCTCAAAGGAATTATGAAGTCAAATTTTATGTAGGCAGTATGCTTTTATTTACCATCCCTTCCTTTGTGCCTTATAAGCACCACTGTAGCACCAACACTCTTCATCACTTCGGTCAATGATTTGCTTGGCTTCTCTGGCTACACACTCAGCAAGGAAGCAAAAAGTACTTAGAAAAAAAGACACTGAGCAAAAACTGTGCAATATTTTAACACAGTAACCTGAGCCTGGCTACCCAGAGCCTTAGATGATGTTTAGATATGTGATACAAAGGATTATTTTGTCTGGATGATACAGAGTTAAGGCAAGTTCATTTTGGAAAAGAGGAAAAGAAAGACAGTGCATGAATGAAGAATCATGGTGTAATGCTAGAGGAATGTTGATCTTAAAATATCTTAGGATTCTGTTATCACAAGGTTTAAGTAGTATAAACTTTGAGGTATAAGATAAAGTATAGATGTTTTGCTCCAACGTGAATCTCCATCTGGGCTGTTCACTGACATTAAACAGACATTTCTATTTTACAGGAGAATATGACTGCCTGATAAGAGAGACATGACCTTTCCTTTGCCTCTCTCTTTTCCTCAACAAAACCAGTCTACTTCAAAATGTCAGGGAAGTGTAAGAACTTAATCTCAAATCTGTCATAGGACCAACAGATTCACTGCCAACGCAGTATCGTTTTTCTATTCTTAATGTGTGGTAAAAAACAAATCAACCTTTGCTTTCCTAATTAAATAAGCTCTTAAGCTTACCCTCCAAAAAAGTAGAAAAAGTCAATAACAACAAATTAGAAGAACCTTTTTTTTATTTAAATTTTCTAAGCACAGTTAACTGTTGATGCTAAATCTTCCCTACATGAAGTTCTTTAGAGTAAAACATGCAATAAACTCTTTTCTTCAAGGAGCTATATGAGATACTGTTTTGGATGAGATTAACTGAGTTGTTAAGTTACTGTTTTTTTTTTTTACCATGCACTCATGTTTTACCAAAAGCTTCTCAAAAGTCATCTTCAAGCGCTTCAAAATTTAAGTGCAGTACACAGCAAAACTAATACTGACCAGTTCAAAAAGAATGCAACAGCCTGCTATTTTCCTCCCCAAACCAGGGCACTACTGAAATGCTGAAGGCAGATATTTGCTGCTGCCTCCAAACAGGAGAAGTGAGAGTGACTGCACATACCAGGATATAATCTGCAGCCATCGCAGTGCCTTCAAGCCTGTTCTGCAGTTCTGTACATGAGTTTGCTTCTTCCACACCTTACTTAATAGTAAAATGTATTCCCTGGAATGTAAGTCTTATAAGTAGATTGAGCTACATAGTACATATGAAACATAGTTGTCCACTTACCTTCTCTTAATGACAATCTGTGTTTTGCAGAGTTCCTATTTATAGGGCAAAGTTCAATGAACTATACTTGAATTCTCCATGTACATGCTCTATAAAGATCTACCTTTTCTCAGGATTTTGAAATACTTTCTTCTTTAAAGTAGAGATAATCTAAATTCACTTTGTGGAGAAAGTGGACACAAAGTTTCAGAGCAGGTAATTCATTTGATTTTCCAGTCAGCTTTCATTTTTGCAAATAGTACTATTAAGAAAAGCAGAATTCTTTACTTCCATTTCCCAGTATGTCTCAATTATAATATAGCTATAATACAAGCCTTTTAACTGACTTCAGACCATGTCAAATATGACATTATTATAGATATTAGCTGTTGAGCAAAGATCAATGGATTATTTAAAATGTTAAGAGCGTAAGTTATAATGTAGACTCAGATCTTGCAGTGAGCTTGCTATCCTCTGCTTCAACCTGGGCGGCCCTGGCTTCCACCTACCTTGAAAAGATTTGAGAGAACTTAGTACTTCATAACATGCCATCTCAAATGCATGTAATCTAACACACATTTGTGAAGTAACACAGAGTTCAAGGACACAACTATCTAAGCTTACAGAAATCATTATTTAATCACCGCCGATAAAAAGTCACTGTAAAGTAACCATTAGTACAGTCCTCACATTCTACCCAGTAACTTGCAAAATCTTCTGCTTAATTACTAAATGTAAGTAATTCAATGTAGTCAGAAAAAGATATAAAAAAGTGATGCATTTCTTAACATAATTTAATCCTGTTCCATTCAAATTTCTTTTCAATGAAACTATTCAAAGCTCAGGCTTGGCACTGTGCCTCTTAAGAACTGCTTACCTCCGACTTTCACTAAGAGCAAAAACAAATAAACAAAAAAACATAACATCAAAAAGCCTTTAAAGAATCAGTTTCGCACCCCATCTTAGGATAATACACAGCAGGGATCGTGTACTGCTGAGTGAGCATGCTACTTGCAAATTTACAACTCATACCTAGCAGGTTATCAATTATTTGCAAGCAGTCAACCTGCATGTATTTCTGAAGCTTCGCTGCTGCAGCAGCATGTAGGCTGCATCACGGGTAAAGTTTTCAGTGCATGCAGCACAGAGATGTCATTGCACAGTATGTGGGGAAAATACATGGGAAAGCACTACACGGCAGCAAAATATTATTATGCAGTGAAAAGCATCCAACCTTTAAAAAAACCTAGCTTTATTTATGTGCTATCCTGCAAATTCAATTACAGGATTGAAAATTAGCTACAGGTTTCTATTTAAAAGTGCTTGTACTCATTTTTGTATAGACTTCTTTCTGTCTCTATGCCTAAGTTATTCCATTAAACACAGGAACACAGCGACAATCTTCTACAGCTGCAAATTCTACTCAGTGCTGTCCTAATGTGGACTGGTCAGATCAATACTGCATGTAACACGCTTTTTCTGAAACAGCGTATTTGATTTACCCTTAACTTTGGAAAAAATGTAAAAGAAAGAAGAGGTAGCTATCTATACATGTGTCTGAAGTGGTTAGACATGCAGATTCTGGTTCCATTTGTACTCTGTAAGAGGGAAGAATATGCTGTCTGGAACCTATAGATTCTATGTACTCTGAGTACAATTTTACTCATAAATTCCCATTTTAAAGGCTGACAGTAAGGTTTGCAGGTGGAACTACTAGCCTATTTCTTCCTTCTTCTCCCCACTATATTTTGAAAATTTAATCAAGGACTATGATAATTTCACTTAAATAGTTATGTCAAATAGCAAAAAGAGTCAGAGAATTTACAACAATATAGAAAATACAGCAAACGCATCATGCTGGATAAAACTGAATCTTCTGTAACTTACAAATGGCAATTTACAGCTAAGAATAACCATACAATCTATGGTCTCATATATTAAGACCCACATAATGAGATCTCAAATACCATGACCAGTCTCTTCAAAAAGACTCCCTGGTCTTACTGCCCAGTCCCAACCTGGAATAGATCTTGCTGCAAAGACTTTTTAGACAAAAAAGATAAGTATGTTAACGAGGCTGTCATTGCATGTATCATAAACTAAGCTTGTAATGGGATTATTCTTTGGAAAATTTGTTAAAGAAATGAAGTTCGCGGTGCACCAAGCTTGGAGGAGAATTAATGAATTCACAGATGTTCACCTTAATGAACAACAGATTGAGAATATATTATTAAATTCAAAAGGAAAATTTTGCATATGTTGTCAAAATTAGGTTTTGATCTTTGCAAATGTTGTGCTCATGTGAATAATCAATTAATAATTGATTAAAGACTTCCTCCAAATTTATCACATCTATATAACTTTTATTTATTTAATTTCTCTTGAGAACTCAATAGATCAATGTGTAAATAGGTTCTTCCTGGGTACCTTAACATGTAATACATATCTCACTGATAGAAAAAGTCCCATGAAAGTGGTTAGGGAGTAGTCATATCGCCAGTTACTAAGCAGTTACTGTTACTAAGTTGCTAAGCAGTAACAGTCTTGATAGTACAAAAATCCCTTTTTTTTCCCCCAGAAAGATTTTTTCTCTTTCCCCTTTGTGTGTGCAAAGTAGCAGGCGTGCCATTTTGTCTTTTGCTCAACGTGAAAGGAAAGAGGTATTTGGTCACTGTGCTTAGATATAAGGCTAATGCAGACCACTTGCCTTACAGAGTGCAAGGTGGCAAACCAGGCAGCAAATCGTCGCCCGCTCCCAAACAGTACACCAACCGTACAGAAAACCCATGCTCAAATTCATCATACTCTCCCCCCAAGAAAAGGCCATCTAGTTCACAAGGCAGTTAGAAAATGTGCTTGAAAGCAATGTCATGTATAATTGTAATTTATGGCATTCTAATTTAAGGAATGAAAGTCCAGGTGCCCATTTGTACAACTACAAATCTGTTCTTTTATAGCTACTTTGCATTTAATCCCCAAATAACCTGAAACTTTATGTAAAATCTCAAATCAGGGATGGAAGAAAACCTCTCTCAAAACTGATTTTATGTAATGTCATCACTCCATTGGCTACATTCTACCTACACTGCAGCCTAGACTTGGAGCCAGTCTTGTATGCAATGCCATATTAAATTAACAGGAACAAACATCATGGAGCTTAATGAGCTCCCTGTGGATGGTGCTGAATCACTCACTAAATCTTTCCTGCTGACAGGAAACTTGCATTATTGCAGTGGATTAACTGTTCATATCGGTGTCCTCAGTGCTCAACCTTGCAGGACAGCAAGACATGGTGAGCAAATTTTTTACAATAAATAATAACATCTTTGTTATAATTCCATCAGCATGCAAACAAAATATGCTAATCAAGACAAAGTAATTATTTTAAAGGGAAATGTTTATTATTATCCACTGGACAGTGAGAAATGATATCCACGAGGTGGCTTTTGCCATGGTCTATGAACTGAAGGGAGCACGGTATTTACTACTGACTGTGAACAGGGGAAGAAACCCCAGAACAAAACCAAGGCTCTGCATTTCATCAGCAAAGGAGCAGTGAAATAATGACGAAATGGAATAATGACAATTCTGTTCATTAAAAAGAAGCACTAACAAATTTTCTCCTATGGATTAATGCTATTCTTCTCAGGTAAATGATCCAGAGTGCAGAAGTCAAGAAAAATAAATTTCAAAGACTGATCAGACAACACTGAAGGCTGGACCCTGATTTCTACAACATGCAGGCACATTACAAAGCAAACCGCTCACTCAAAACTGTGACAAGTCACAAGACCAGCCCTTTTGCAATATTCCTCAGCTACCCAGGACTTTGGCAGCCACGACACGGGATATTCCTCATTCACACCCAGTGTTACAGTCCTAGGCTGGAAAGCAGGCAGAGCACGGAGCAAAAGCGCCGGGGGAGAAGAGGGGAGCAGGTGTCGCGCTCGGGGGAAGCTCCCGGAGCGCCCCGCGGCCGTGCGGCCGTCCTGCGGCGGGCGCGGGGACGCCCCAGCGCCCCGCTCACAGCCGAGCCCTCCCCAGCTGCCTCCCGCAAAGAGTGTAACGCACCTGCTGGGCGCCGGGGGGTTCCCAAGAAGCTTTCTTCCAAGTGTTTTCTTTCTTTTTTCTTTCTTTTTAATATCTTGGCAAAAAATAGCAAGTGAAACTTCACAGGCATAATTGCAAATACAGGGAATGTACTAATAATAAGTATACACTGGCTAAGAATGGAATGGCTCTTTGATGTAAATGCAACTTATCCCTACAGGGACGACACAAGGGAGAGAATATTTTGGAGAAAATTGTATCATTACTGTCACCTCAACAGCCATAGCACTTCACCTGGAAGCATAGAAGTATCAGCCAAGGCAAAAACAAAAAAAGTCACCTTAAAACAAAAACACAAAACATAAATTATTAACACTATATGAAGATGTGATTCTTAAAAATCACGGCATATGCCGCGTAGCAGGCTGGGCGGTTGGGAGCGAACCACGCTGCAGAGAAGCAGAAAGAAACACGGCTCTGGTGCCAAGGCCGCAAGCCTGGGAGGGCGCCGACCAGGGTTGCGCCCGTACCGCAAGCAGCGAGCCCGCAGCGCGGCTGCGGGGCACCGAGGTCCACGCCGCGCGCGCTCGCGGGCCGCTCGGCGGCGAGGGGCCCGGCGCCGGAGGGCTCCC
>NW_028186756.1:11409474-11483765 GCF_003343005.1 Rhea americana | reverse complement strand
GCCCCGCTCCGCCGGGCCGGGCCCCGGCACCTCGCGGCAGGCCCGAGGCCGCGGGCTGGGGGGAGGTTCGACGGCTTCGCGCGGAGCAGCCTCGCTTTTCCCAGACAAAGCCTCTGGTGTTACAGAATTAAATACGAAGCACCAGCAATAATTTATGAGGAAAAGTTGTGAAAGAATCTTTCAGATTTATAGCACTGTATGTATTAGCAAGCTCTAACAGTAAAGTGAATTCATGCCGCCATAAAACCAGCTAAAATCGCAATACAAAATCAAAGACATCTTGCCAGGATTTAAATGTCAGAGCTTATTTTCAAGGGATACTAAAAATAAGAATTCATTTCTATACCTTTTCACTTCCATTGAAATTTCAAATTTTTCAAATGTCAATAAAAGCCTAAAATGAATTTCAACTTTAGCTTGGACTATATGTTCTTTTAATTCCAAATAATAATTTAATTGAAAGTTGTAGGGGCTCATCCAGAACATTTTGCAAAAACAATCCTCATGTATGAATTATTTTAAAATATTTCAGATACGAGCATAATTTAACAAACATTTAATCTCTAAAATAGTAATTTCAAATTTGGTAAAACGCTCTCTTGTTCAGGTGTGGAACATCCCAAAACGCAGACACACAGAAAGCGAGCTAACGTAGTTTGGGAGCGCTGATAACAGAGCTTGTCAGGAAGCATCACTGGCTACCTACCTTTCGCAGACACTAGAAAATATGTTAGGCAGATTCAAATGCATATTAGCTGGTAGTGGAAAATACCCAGGTATTTTAGAAGCTGCAGCAAAAACATTACGAGACAAGTTGGTCTGAACTGACGAGAACGTGGAGAATGCCCCTCCCGCTGCTCGGGCGTTACAAATCCATCGGTATTTGGGAACGGGTTAGAATAGCTGCAGTCCACATGGAAACTGGTCAGCAGAAAAAACTGTTTAACAGCTGTTTAAATTGCGTGTTTACTGAAAGTCCTCACTCAAAATGAATATTAATGTTATTTTCTGCAAGACATCTCAAGAAACCTAATCCTCAGATATGTAGCAAATAATTAAAAAGTTTCACACATGAGAGCTGGGTTACCCTCCATTTTGTCAGCAGACTTCCGCATCTAAGCAGACATTTCCTGTAATTATCTAGATTCCTAAGTGGCTTAAAAGCAGAATGTAAGCGCAATTTATTGAAATACAAGATGCAACGGTGACTTTGTGTAAGTAATCCACAGACTACATAAATATAATCTTTTACTTTGAAAGTGCATGTTTCTTGAAATAACTGAAACCATAAAAACAGCAGTGAAAAGCTGAAGACATGCAGTAAAACTAAGTAAAAGAAAATTAAAGCTTTATAACAAAACTAGCTCCTTTTCTATAGAAATAGTCATACTTACCAGAGATATCACTCTCATATAACTACTATTATCTTTTCTCATATTAAAATTAATTTCAGTTGTAAGAACAAAAATCATGAAGATGAGGAGTACTGAACAGTTGCATCTAGACAACAGACTCGAGCTGGCCTTTTCTTCTCTTGAAGGGACCTTCTGAGATCATGTGAGGCAATACCTATTTTTTTCTGAGAAATGGATGACTCAAGTCAGCAAATAATTTAGAAGAAAAAAACAACTTTCACAAGCCTCATCACGAGAAAATTACTCTGATGCTTTGTTTTCTTTATAGGAACGGCTCTATTCATTTTATGAATTTAAATACAAAGAGGTAGTATCAAAATGAGGGAGATATTTCCTTTTGCTCCCACAGACTTCAAAAGAACAAAATTATTATTTAAAATCAGACAGCATTTTCTGCTTTAGAATCCCAAGTCTCTTCTTAAACCTGATGAACAGATGAGTGATGACTTCTCATAGCATCATTTGTAAGAGTTAGCCCTACTTCTTTGCCACAAAGAATACTATTACTGGAAGCTGAGATGAATGCAGAGTCATACAGGAACATGAAAGTGCTTTATACGTTTGTCAAGATTATAATTTTTTGCATACTTAACATTCAAGACTCAGGATGCAATATGCTCGCAAACACAGCTTTTCTTGAAAAAACAAACAACTGATATTCACATCCCTCGAAGGCAGCTTTCACCTGTTTCCATATAGTCTATCTGAAAAACAAATACCAGAGCAGAGTATGGACGGAAATCAAATGGACTATCCAGACTAATCATTACCAAAACAAATTTTTTTTGAATTTATCAATATTCATATTCTAATTTTCAGCATTAAAGCTTAAAAATTTGTAACCATACCCAAACTAGAGAGTTGCATGTCTCATAGATTCTGAGTGAGGCGAGAGCTTGCCACTGTCCCGTTGACTCTTGCAAATGTAGTAATGTAAGACTGCATCTTTCCTGCGAGAGTTGCCTGCATGATAACTGAGGAAGTGGTGACAGGGAATCGGTAGTATTCCCGCTTGCAACAAGTCAGTAATAAACCTCCGCTCCAGCAAAACGTTAGCAGAACTACATAAATACCTCGTATAAATGCCCCTTCTTAAAACTGAAGTAATATGCAAATCTTGTTTTAAACAAGAAACTTTGTTTCACTGTTTGCACAGGCCTCAACTTACAAACTAACGCAGGCAAATCTATTCACATCTTTGAAAGTCTCATGAATTCTGGATCCATTCAGTTATTAAGTAACGCATGGAAACCTTGCAGGCTATATGAAGTATTTTAAGATGCTCTGAAGCAGGCGGCCTACATGCCTTATACAGCAGTCCGGTGTGCAGTCAGCAGACTGCAACATCACAGATGAGAAATGAGAAATTTTGAGGGCAATTGAGCACAATGAATTTTCACAGTGGATCAACAGAAAGTCATTTAGAATGGGTCTTTCTGAAGCACTGACACAATGAACACATTTACAGTGTTCAATGGCCCTAAAAATTCGCCCTTTCACCTGCAGCATAGTTACCGACTGCAAGTGAATTCCTAGCTGTTTTTTAATGCATATTTACGTGCATTACGTGCAGATATACATTTGTTTACAGACACACACATACTTTCACTGTACCAAACAAATTGTTGGCACTTTTTGAAAGAAAACAGCTATTGAAAAAGAAGAGTTTCACCAAGATTTACAAACACTGATGCTTTTTGACTCTTTCCAACTGCAAAATAAATTCCATGATATCGACAAACTTCACTCCTAGAATACCAAATAAGCCAAACAAATTCCAGCAGTCTGACTGCTGCTATCCTCTCTAGTTCTTTTCTTGCATTTATAGGGGTAAAGCAAAGAGCAGGGTCACAGTCAGCTAGTTCTCCACAATTACAAGGGAGCTGGGGTACGGGGGCAGGGAGTTCCTAACCACTGCCTCTGAGCCTCCCACAGTTTGCCTATCTTGTTTTATAGGATGACACACATACAAATAGATTCTTATTTTTCTTTTGGACTGTTATGCTTGAAGTAGTTTGAGGTACTAAATAACAAACATCAGATCTGTACTACTTACCAATCAGCTACTTCAGTTGACCCAAAACACATTTGCAATTTGTCAGTACGGGATATTTTAAGGACAGCCTGTCTTTGCATCAGACACTTGCTTTGGTCGATAGTTAGTTATTATGTCTGTAGGCGTCAGCAGCTAACAAAAAGCAACACTGTTCCAATATTATTCTGTACACTCTAATATTCTCTACAGTCTCTCTTCTCAAAGATTAAGTACTTTAAGGAACCCATCTTGTTACTATTTTGGTGATCAAAGCTACTTATTTCTCAGATAAGAATACGTGCTTCAATAATAAGTTTTTTCTCCCATTGCTTTGACTGTAGAATGGATTTGCTGAATACGGTGCCTTTAGCACGACTTGTCAGAACAGTTAAGTGCAGTAGAAATGTGAAAGTCCAAGCCACTGTTTGGCAATTACATGTAGTTTTGGCACACGTAACTTATGCCATCTGAAGAAAAGAACTCTTACATAGGGGCTACCCACCAAGCACAGGAGTTTCTTTTCAAACAAAGTGCTGAAGAATGCATTGCAAAGCCAAGCTGTCCTGAGAAGACAGAATAGGTCCATACATGATTAATAAACTTTGTTAATATTACAGAACTCATACAAAATTACATATATCCTTTGCACTTTCCACTAAAAATCATCCTTGCTGCTTCGGTAATAAGGCCCACATTGTATAGCATAAATAGAATCTGTAAAAAATTATTTAAATTTATTTGCCACACATGGTAGAAAATCATTTCAAGAGCAGGTGAATCCAAATCACCCTACTGTTCTTTCCAATTTCTCCACACCCCAAACCATCACAAAATTACCCCATCAATACCTGCGAATAAATACTGTGCCACACTACATCTTTGTGTGACAGATTTACTCACTCACTTGGCATAATTTTCCTAACTCTACTGAGCTGTGAAATAGCAGATCTTGATTTTCAGGTATTTCTGTGGATTACTACACATGCAAACCTCAAGAATAATTAGGAAATTCCTATAACTGGGGACCCACCTGAAATGTATAAAGGTAATACTTTACCTAAGCTGCCCTGAGAAGTCAACAGTATTACAGGTTACTGAAGGCTCCTGACAAGTAATAATGATATGAATGTGTGACATGAAAAGTTAACATCAACTAACAAGAAAAGATACTTTACTAAAACAGGGAGCTAGAGAAAAGCTGCTTAGCTTGACAGCGACAAACTTCTTATGCAGCTCCTCTCCATATGATGCATCTATCTAGATACAAAGTCTTAAGATAATAGCATTAAATTGTTTGACATCTTTTGAGAAAGCATTATGATCTAAATGGTATCAACAATAGCAGAAAAATAATACTACCGTGACCTAGTGGTGGTACATAACACCCTTTCATATTCTAGAGGTTTCCTTATACCTAGCAGAACAAAGAACAAAACTGCTAAGCAACCCTCCTAAATCTTGTTTTGGTTCATCAGGCTGTTGAAGCAGCTGCCAGAGGTGGTTCACTGAGGTCAGTGAGGTGTTAAGGCATCTCCTTATCTGCACAAGTCACTCTATAAAGTCCGTAAAGGATCTTGAGACCCAAAGTGTCTTCAGGATGCTGATAGGTATTCACTCACTGCATCCTTGTACATTTAATAGCCCAATACAAGTCCTCAGTGCCAAGATGGAAATTAATCTGTATGGCTCAGAGATGGGCAAACATAGGCTGTCAGAAGCAATTGCAGTCAGGAATAGGAAAGCAGAACTTCATCTGTAAAGCTGTTAGCTTTTTGACTTTGGAGTTCAACAGCTGAAATATGGTAGGGAAAAGAGCTGAAGAAATACAAAGTGGATAGATTAAGATGCTATCATTTGTAGCAAATGTAGCATTTATTTCCATCACTACCTCTTTCCTAGGAGGATAATTTAAGACATTCTGTTTTTGAGATCCTCTGAGAGAGCTCTGTCATCTGAACAACCTTCATCAAGGCTTTTCTGACTTTCCCTCCCTCATCTTACCCATAGCTTTTTTCCACAATGGCAAGTATCTGTTGAGTTGCACTAGTATCTGTACTTGAAAAAAAAAACTAGAGCCCACAAATTGATTTTTTAAATTGTTTTTGTATGTGTTGAATACTTCTTTTGAGGGAAGGGTTAACAGGACAAAACAAGTCATAGAATCAGAGAATAAATTAGGTTGAAAGTGCCCTATGCAGCTCTTCTTAAAACCTCCTGCTCAGAATAAGCCCATCTAGAAAAGTTGCTTTGGGGCCATGTTCAGTTGGGTTTCTGGATGTCTCCGAGGGTAGAGATACCACAGCATCTCTAGGAAACTGGCTCCAGTATCTGACTCACACTCACAGTGACAAAAGTTTTCCTTAAATCTGACTCAAATTGCCCATTTCACAACTTGTGTCTGTTGCCTTTTCTTCCACCACTGAGCACTTCCAAGTCAAGGGGCAAAAAAACCTCAAACCAATGAAGACCAAAATATGCTAAGTCCCAAGAGCTCTTGCTTTGGAAATCTTGGTTGTAAAAACCAGTGTGTCCAACAGTATCCTCCCAGAAAGGACTGATGAGGAAGGAAAATCTCAGACTATGACAAGACACACCGTGCAATACTTTTTATAGCTCACTCCAATCAGCTACCAAGACTGCAACCTCAATAAATTCTTAGTAAGTCTACAAACACTTGTTAAATTACAGATGCTCACATACCACTTGTATCTAACCTCCAGAATAGTGCACCTGACAGTACGTGACTTTGTGTAGTCAAACACAGTATTTTTTTCTATACTCAGCACAAACACTAGAAGCAAATATTTCATATACTGTGATAAAAACAGCAAAAATAGAGATCGGTTTAGGTGTCAACATCCTAACAGTCTAGACTATTTATTTTAATATTTAACTATACACTGAAACTACTGCAGAGATGCTGCTCTGAAACTGAGCCTATCATTTACTTAAAATTACTACCCTAATTCTCAACTTCATTGCATCCACATTGTTGCAGTTTCCCAGATAAAAATCTGTAAATCTCCTCCCTGTACAAGGAGAAATTGGGGTAAAATAGCAGTTCCTCTATTGTCCTTGTTAGCTTAACAAATACAAGAAGGGACTTGAATGTATCGCTTGTGCTTCTCTGTGGAAACGTCTTACTCCAAAGAGCGATCCATCAGAGAGAAAGGAGGTCCAAAAACCCCTTTGATTCTGATGCACCTGAGATCTTCTCTGTATTTCTTAACCAGAGCTCAAGAAACTCTAGAGCTGTCCACTATCCATTTTTTTTGCCACTTACGTCTGGATTTATTCAATAATATATTCAAATGGATTACAACTCGACAGGTAATTTATCTTTTCATCAGATGAATGAAAATTCATAATACATATTCATTTGGGTGAAAATAATTGTTGTAATTTTCACTGAGCTTATGAAGGTTGTTTACAAGTATGAACATTCTTTCCTTGTCTGCTTCCGTGCTGTATATTACACCTATGTGTATAACACACATATATACACACACACATATATGTTACTTGTTAATACATTTCTGGTTTGGTCTGTTCTGTACCGGCTAGCCTAATAAACTTTTTTTCAAAAAATAATGCAAACTATGATTTACTAATCCCTGAGGGAATTAAACTGAAAAGAAAGTTGCACTAAGTTATATTACTGCATCAGTTAATTTGGTAGAGTTACCACTTCCACAGTGAATCTAGTCCAACTTGGGGTTGACCATCAAAACTAGTTAATGTCCCATTAGAACTGATGGTGACTCACGTTAAAGGACAGTTTCACAACCTTTAGTTACCAATGACGCACAACCGAAGCACGAATGACTTGCGCGTTACAGCAGACTGCAAGGGCCCCGGAAAGCAGGTAGACACAGGGAGAGAGAATCCCCGTGTGTGGTATCCTACCGCACTTAGCAACCTTTTCCTTTATTAGCGCAGCCCTCGCCTCCCCCTCCGTGGCGCGGAGCAGGTCTAGCGCCCGCCTGTCGAGGCTATGGGGAACTGGACAAGCTCAGCAGTCTGCGCGCCCGCGGGGAGCGACCTCCGAAAACCAAACCATTTTATATATTGCTATAAAAGCAGAAGACGACATAAAGGCAGCGCAACGCCAGCTAAACTAGTGCAGTTGACAGGTATAAAGACGGAAAATACGTGGGCAATTAGAAACGGTGGCTAAGGGGGAAAAAAAAAAACCGTAAGCGAGCGCATACAACTCGCCAAGCGTGCCTCTGCCCGCACGAGGCAGCGAGGCGGAGGCGAGCCCAGGGCGCAGGCGGCGCGCTCCCTCGGCCCTGCCCGCCCCGCGGCGCAGAGGCGGGCAGGGGCTGAAGGCGGCTTCGGCGGCTTTCGAGGGCCAGGCAGCAGCGGGCTCGGTCGGGATCTCGGGGGCGCTCTGCACGTTGCCAGCTTTCGGGTTTATTTCCTCTGCCAGTAATTTATCAAACATACTGTTAGAAAGAGTTACAGCACCAAAAAATGCCAGACAAACACTGAAAAGCTTTGAAACCTTTGGTGATAGAGCGGAAGAACAAGCGCAGTTACCGCCGCCGCATGCACGACTGTGTTTCCAGGGCAACAGCTCACAGCTCCTCACAGCTACAACGAATCCCGCGCGCCGTGGGGAGTTGTGAAATTGGGGAGACTCCAGCTAAAATAGAATATAGAAAAATGGACTGAAACAGAGAAGCAGCAGGAACACTGAAATTATGAAACTCACGCTGCTTTTACCAGCAGCTGTCTGTTGTGTGACGGAGCCTCGGCTGCTCCGGCGCCGTCACGGCCTTCAGATCCGTCACGCGCGCTTCCCCGGGCGCCGTGCGCCCGCTCACCCCAGCCCCGGGGAAACACGATTAGCCCGGCACTGACAGCGCGTTTGCTGTCGCCTTCTCCGGCTGCAGAGCAATGGCACAACCCCCGCCACGTTATTTGCTTGCTTAAGCAAGAAACTAGGCAATTAAGAAGCCAGTACCTTTTACTTCGTAAACATTTCAAAGAAAGAAACAGCTGACTGCTTTCCCTTTAAAGCCACTGTTCTACCTATGTGACAGTGAAGTGTTAAACCTTCGGATTTAAAAAGCAAAGTCTGTCTTGTATGGACTCACTTATAAACGTATTAAATTTAAACTTGCAAGTCTGCACACAGAACTTCTTCAGCTTCTGCAAAGCTGCAGCGGCCTTCACCCTTCTTCCAGCCCAGGAGGAGAAACACCCGCGGTCCTTCCTAGTTACAATTTGCAAGCTCTATCTTGCAACTACAGTATAAGCTAACTCGGTACTGGATTATATTTTTATGTATGTGTGTGTTCACGCATATAAATATATGTATATATGCATGCATACACTCACACATAGATACATCTCTGTCAGTGTGCGTGAAACCCAGAGAAAAAATAACCTGGAGAGTTATGACCATGCAATTAAACATCATCTCTTTTAAAGATTTAAATTGGTCATTTTGCTGTCTTTAGGAGCTAGCAGCTATTGAAATGTTAACACTCACAGAACTTGACATTTACAAATGACAGCCACTAAGTCTAATGTAATTTTTGTGTTCAACTCTTGCCTTTAAACACCGATTGTGTCCTCCAGTTAATATTTGGCTTACATTCACTTATCTTCATTTTATTATTTTTTTATTTATTTTTTATGTAGTCATTAGGCAGGGCATATTGGCTGTCTTGGATTTACCAGGTCCTAAATAGAGGTTAGCTTGTTGGCCTTTGGCAAGATTTGACCAGACCTGTTCTGTGCGAGCAGAGGGCCTGCCACCCGTGTTTCAGAAAACCAAAGTCCACAGGACTTGAGGCCTTTTAGCCTTTCTCCGGGGAACCGATCCCCCACAAGCACCAGCAAAAAGTGCTCAACGATGAGCATGGACTCAGTTCTGTCTGCAAACTCTACTCTCTCCCTACATTGCTAGTCCCACCATGCATGTACAGTGGCAGAATGTTCTGACTTTTCCTGACAAATGGTAAATATTACATTTTTAAGAGTTTTAACATACATAAGTAAGTTGGAAGGTTTAAGACATTTTAATATAGAGGTAGTGGCAAAATTTCAACTTACAGAAGGCTGAACTCTTGGCAGCATTTCTTGCAATAGTGAATCAAGCCGTAAGCTATTGCTGCAGAGTACCCACATGATGGTTGATGTGTGGGTATTTGAAAAGAATTGCTAGGTTAAAAAGACTATAGGTATTTTTCTTTCTTCCAAAGCATTTGAATTTGCAGTGTGAAGATGAAGACTGGGAAGGTGGAAAAAACAGGTTATAGAATCAAACAAACACTTGATGCCCAGCACTGTTGGTTGGTACACAGATGAAGATATTGCAGACAGCTTAACAGGCGCTGAGCAGCTGCATGTAACAGCAGAGAGGCTTTTACTCTGTTCCAGTTGCTTAAGTTCAGGCCAATACGACTGAAATCAATGGAGTCGCTTTGCATTTAGAGAGAAATCCTGTACACCTCTGCTCAGTGCTTCTGCAGAACCTTTGGGCATGTTTCGGTGTCACGGATTTAGCTTTATGATCAATCCCTTCAATTCTTTTCCCCTAAATTCAAGACAATAATTCCCTCATGGTTTAGTGGTAAGTGAAGTATTGCAAATATTTGCTCTGCACCTGATTTGCATTTACTGCATGTTATAAAGTTTCCAATTAAATCTTAACACTCCCTTCCTTCACCTCATCATTTCCTGCTGTCCACCAGTGCTCAGGACACATGAACATTGTGCAGTGATGGCTGTGGAGCACGTTTCTCCTCCCTAAGTCGTATTTCTTATATAGGTGCTGATCAAAGACTAAATGACAAACTAGATATCCAGATTCTACTGCTTTCTTTCATCAAGTCTGTATAAATAAGAGATGACTACAAACATCTCTGAGACATACCTAGGGAATTTTTAGTTCAAGATCATTGTTTTTTTTCTTTGTTATTTATGTGAGTAAAAAAGAGATTTTGATTGTCAGGCAACACTTCACAAAGATGGCTTTAGATTGACTAATGTGAGCTGTGATCTCTACCATAGCTTTTTTTTCTGTATGCATACGTTTTCAATTTAAAAATGGCATGTGAACCACAGGAATGTTTCATCACTCTGTAATCACGAAAGTGGTAGAACTCAAGCCAGCACTTCCAGCCTTCTCCAATGCATGCATTTGCACGGTTAAAAACCTTCAGAGGTACATTCACTGCTGTATATATAGACATACCCTAGAGAGAAAGCAGCACAATGTATATATGCTCTGCTGAAAAGAGCTAATTTTCACAAGCTAAAGAAGTGACTGATGAATTTGCATGCTTTGTGAACTATTAGCCATTCTCTTCTATTAAAATATTGAAGATATGTATTATAGCACAATCCCTATACATTTAGTGATACAAAAGCTGATGAAAAGAAATAAAAATATAAACTAAAGGGAATTTGCTATTCCTTCCACAGTCTTCACAGTACCAATTTCTTATATGTTTGTTATAAATGAGATAGATTTGTGGATTACAGATGGACTTTGTTACCCAGTTTCAGTGCATCCTCCCGCCACTCCAGTCACTACCCCTGCACTTTAACACAACCCAGAGATGAGAGATGAGCCTGGCCAACCTAAAGTTAAAAAGTCCAGTAACACCAATAGCAGAGGGTTTGGATCCCTCTATTCAGGAAGTACTGGAGTAGCCTCAACTGAGAATGGTTTTTGCCTTTTCTACTGTAAGTATTGTTAACAGCTCCACATAAAGGGAAAATATCATTAGGCTCTTAGGAAATCAAAGCAGCATGTATATAACGATGCTTTTGTCTTTGAGTGTACAGCTAATTGTTCTCTACTTTCTAAAACACCTATGTGTCTCCTATAGATTTTCCATACATTATTTTTCAGCCACTTCTACTAGACAACGTAAAGCTTTCTTAGAGTTACAATCAATAAATGAAAATATAAAAGTCTTTATTTACAGTACCAGACAGTGGCTCTAATGCAGTCCCTGTAGTGCAATGCATCACAGCTTTCCGTAGTCTAGGGTTTATTCTCTCTTGCACAAGTGTAAATGGGATTAAATCAAACCCAACACGAAGAGACTTTACAATCATATTTTCCTATCCTAAATGAGTAGCATATTGCTCTATCATACAGCCAATCCATGCAACAGTCAAAAACAGTTTCAAAGCATCAGGGAGCAAAGCTATTGGATTCACAAGTCCTCCAATCTGTGTGATGCAATACTTCGTTACATTTGACATTTGTTCTTTTGTATTAACTACAAAGAATGAACATATTTTTAATTGCCTGTATCCTTCAAAAGAAGAAATTCATCTTAAATAAAGTAACAGCAAGTATTTACAAAAATTTTAGAATGAAATAGCCATCATCTTTCCATTTGCACCTGCAGAGTTTGAACTAGATTATATCCTAGAACCATCATTTTCAACATTCAGCTATATGATATTTTGTGTATTTAATAGGTTTCCCTTTACTCTTAACAACAGCTGCAGAAATTACAAGTGCAAAGAACATTGATACAACACAAAAACAACATAAAAACATTTTTCCTCACACTGCTTTTAAATATCTGATAGATATTTATACATACTGCTTTTGTGGATGATAGACTTCACCAGCATTCATGATAAGGCTGCAGACAAGAGATGGCTGAAATGTCAAACACTAAAAAGACTTCAACAATAAAGACAGATTCTTAGGATAAAACTGACAGACATGAAAGATAGAAGGATATTACAGGAAATGGAGGATGAAACTTGTTCTTTCAGCATCTGAAAAAAAAAACCCAAACCACTTCCTGAATTCTACATACCTGGTTTCTTCAGGAAAAAAATTTCAGATATATCCATAGATGTCCAAAAAAAAGTAAGATTATTTTTCAGACTGGGACTGTTACAGAACCTTTGCACAAGCACACAGTGCACACCAACACTAAAAGCAGCATTCCTCTGAAGCACCCGACAAGAACTTAAGGTGCAAGGACTGTGAACATGCTTCCTTTGCCTTTTGGTATGGCATATTCATGCATATCTTTTTGTGCTTAGATCTTCCTTAATTTCAGCTAAGAATTGCTGTTCTGAGATATATTTGGGATAAAATCAGGCAGGAGGTTTGATTTATGTATGTTGTTTCAGGGTAACAAATTTTACCTAGCACGTACACACGAGAAGATTAATAAGGAAGGAAATATTAATAAATTTGTTTTTGCATTATTCAAGGAAAGAAATGCATGTTAAATTTTTGTTCACTTAGCATAACTACGCAACTAATTGGTTTCACGTAGCGCATTATCAGAAAATAAGATTCCTCAACTCCCCCCCCCCCCCCCACCTTGCTGCCTTCACAACTACTCTTCATTATTTTTAGCTAGTGAAATTCTGGGGAACTTCATGAAGTTGTGGCAGGCAGGAGTTTTTGTATATATGAAAAACCATGTATCTTCTCATTTTCACCTCACTTTAATCCTTTACTTGACCTCCCCAATAGAATGTCAAATTTTGGTGTATACCCTAACACACAGTATTTACAACTTGCACCAGTTTCCAGACCAATCTACAAGTGAAAACTGTGCTTTAATATTTTCTGTACTGGAAATGTTGCAAGTTATATTATAAACATGTGCTGATATTTCTGACAAATTATTTAAGTAATTAAAAATATCAAAACAAGGACAAGTGTGACATACACACTCAACAGTAACAAAAGAACAAAAACCCCCTACTTTAATAAATAGAACAACACATACACAAACAATAAAGGAGCCTTCTAAGTGAAGTAGAAAACCAACATGGGAATTTTTTGGAAAGTATTGCGTGGTTGTCTTCACCTTGGAATTCACTCAAGGAGAGTGAATATACCCTGGAACAGGAAGCCCACAGTGGTTGAGAAAGAAGAGGGATTTCTTGAACACAACTTTCTGAAGTGTCACTATCAGCAAGGACAGTATACATGCTCATGCCTGCACACACAAAATAATGTTCTTTACAATGGTTTATATATGATGTATGTATCAGACTTTTTTTTTAACCAAAAATATAGTTTTAAAAACAGGCAGGCTAGGACACAGGTAGCACTTGGGCAATTTAGTATCCATTAACCTCACAACTTCATCATTTGTAAATGCAGAGAATGATCAATTCCTCTTCCAGAAGGAGCATAACAACAATATCAGATTCACACTATTGACATAAACACAACAAAGACAAAACAACTAAAAATACATAAATCATGTTTATCCTACCTATAACAATTTTAAGAAGTTGTCTAAACCTATTGCTAACTTTGAGCACCAGGGTCAAAGCTCCGAGCAAACTGCTGTGTATCTTCTATCCTCGTAACCATGGCTGCCCTTTACTATCATGACCTTCCAGCTTTCCTTGCGTATAATTATTTCCTTAAGATTATGATTATTCCTATGGCTGTTGCAATCAAATACATAAATTTGCTGAAACCCATTTTGGACAAAAGGTCCCTGCAGGGATTTTTCTAACATAAGCCTTTGTCTACTTTTCTGAAATTTTGCCAGCACTGAACCTCAAAGATTTCAATTTTCTTCCTGTCAGCAGCATTTCTTTCTCATGATCCACATTCTGGCTACTGCAGAAAAAGAACTGCACTTTTTACCTTGCACAATTCAAGTTTGCAAACTGTTATACTTGGATATTATAAGAACTCCCAACAACTGGTGAATTTAACTGACAAGCAGCACAAACTGGTAAATAATGTAGAACAGCCTTCTGGTGTTGGATCCTAAATAACTGCATTAATTTACTGCCTCTACAATTTGATGACTGATGTCTTGCATCTCATTTTTATTAATCAAATCTAAATTTTTGACATATTCATGAATAGTCCATATTCTTTAGCATATTTTTGTTGCTTCCAAATGGGTGATTGTAGAAAGACACTGTTTTATTCTTACAGCTGAAATCTATTATAGGATTTTAACCAACAGTAAACCTGTTTCACTATGCCAGGTCCTTCCCTTCGCCTACTGTCCTTTCCCTGTCACACGAAGGAAGGCAGAAACTGAACACACTCTTCTCATCCTCCACAATCCATTTACTTGCTGTTGACGATAGAAATTAACTGTATTTGTCATCATGTATACATATATTTAGGCACACCTGCCCACCATCAATGCAGATCTAGATGGATGAGCTCCATATATTCCATATGCCATTCGTGCATCTTCCAATAACATGATTGAGCAGTATCCAGACATATAAAACCATTATTTTTAGCTACTAAAGACAATTTCCTCTTATTAATCTCTTGCAGATTCTAGCCTTACTCATATGACTTATGGATCATTTTGCCTGACAGAAAGTATAGTTAATGTCTTCCCATTGCCTTTCCCTCCTGTTAGTGGTAGCTTTTGGTTGAATATTTGACACAAATTCCACTTCTTAAAGGCACTTTCTCAATTGGGAGCCCTTGCCATGCTTGGAATAAATCCGGTCAGAATTATTTGCCACTTCATAAGGTTTGAGAAGTTGCAGAAATACAGCTCAGCCTCCAGCTGCCAGTCAGTTACAAATGCAGTTACTGAATACGATTTTCATAGCTGGATTCAAGAAGGCCTGATAAGATTTACATAAGAGCTTGAATTTCTGGACAGCTGAATAAATTTCATGGAATTAACACTCCTAAACATCCTGGCTCCAATTCTAGTCAATCAAACACTTCTACGAACATGGGACTATATATGTCTACAAAGATGTATACAATTCAGCAGTGGGTACTTGGAATTCAGAATTTCCCCTGATTTAACTTTTCATATACCTTTGAAAATTAGGATCATATTGATCCAAACTGTGCTAATGTTATATGTGGCATTACTGCACTAGTGAAATGCATAAATTATCCATAAATACTATGTCAATGATCCATCTTTTGGGGAGCTCAGAAATTGGAAAATGCATTCCCATTATCCAAATGAGTTTGTTCAAATACTTAATTTACTTTACGCTAACTGGAGTTGTGACAATAATGAAATAGTCCTCTAATGTTCTCTTCAGGAAAGAAAAGGGAAAAAGTGCACTAGATTAAAAAAATGGAAGTGCTTAAACAGCTGTAATGAACTCTTTGGGTCAACAAGAATTAAAACTTGGAGTATACCTCCAGCCAACAGAATCTCTTTAATAATTTGCCTACATCCCCCACTACTCTGTGCACCTTGAGTCTACTATTTCCTTTAAGTTGGTTATTTTAGTCTGAAATGTGCCTTGACTCTGGTACTGTTCTGTCCCACTGAAAGAGTGAGCTTAACTGTAGTAGCTTGCCTGTTACAGAATGATGTCTCTGTATGTTTTTTTTTTGAAAAAAAAAACAGCTTCTAGAGTTTTCTGAATGCCTTCAGCCACTGTTCATGCTAGACCTTCTCTGTTTTCTCTTCAACTTCATGAACCTCCTCTTAAATTAAAGTCAGGAGTTTAATGCAATCTTTACACATTTGTCTATGATCTGTACCTTTCCATGTAGTTACAAACTTCAGACTTTTTTTTTTCCATTTTGGGAATGTAATTTCAGATCTAATCTTCTTTAGAAGCAAATGAATTCCAAGTAAGCTTTAGTATTGCTTTCAATAATTTTGTTTTGCATATATTCACTATTCTTTAACATTACACCCAGTCCTCCCACCAGAATGATTACATATTTTGACATACAACCTTCCCACCACAGTTTCCTGTTTCACGGTGTTACTGTCAGTAATAATGTTGCTGTATAAATAAAAACGTGCTTGGTGCACTGAGATCTGAAAACTTCCTGCTAATTGCTGCAGTATTAATTGCTAAGCTAACTAGTGGCACCAGGAAATCTAACTGCTATCTCTGGAGGGCCCAAGGCACTGTCAGAGAGGATCTTTTCTTATCAGCTGCTCTTTTTTCATTCTTTCTTTCTGGGAATACAGCCCGTGTTGTTTTCCTGAAAACGTGCAAGTGATGACAGTTAGAATCCGAAGAAACTACATGCAGCGGACTCGAGATGCTCTAAAAGAAAGCATACGTTAATTAGATTATGTCACTAAAATTGCTTAGTAATGACTATTGAAGGGACAGAAGAAAAATGCTACAATTGTAATTATACTACCTGACAGACCAACAAATTAACTACTAGATACCTCCACATATATCAAGCTTTTCCTTTCCTGTCTTTCTACTAATGCAATCTTTAAAATGCTTCACACAGATTCATGCATGTGCAGCATGACAATTGATTGGCACAAGGTGATTTGTTTTCCTGAGTGATGCCAGTATGATCCTCACTCACAGTCTTTTATTGATCCTTGAAACAAATATCATCCTATACTGGTTTCATTAGACAGGCTCTCACTTGTTAATTACCGCTCACTCAAATCTTTTGCTGTTTCATTAAGGTGAACAAATTGGAAGAATTAAATAAACAATCCATGTCAGCCTGCCACTCTGGCGCTCTCATTCCTGGTCTTTAATTCCCCGGAATGTCAATAAGGAAAGTTCTTTTTTTTTTTTTTTTTTTTAAAGTGTTCCTGACATGCGAGTCACAACAAAGTGGTGCAATGCACCATAAGAATTGACTGAATCAAGTTGGAAAATAGTCTGAAAGACTTGGCTGACTACCTTGCAAATCCTTTTGGACTTTAGGGAGGGCGTTCTACCTAGCTGCAGATACATGTTTCATCAGCTTCTCTGCAATGGACTGAAAAGAGTAGTTTTCACTATTCACCCAGGAAGACTAAACAGCAAGAATAATTTATATGGAGATTTGCAAAATGAATGATACTAAAATGCTTTGATAAAAAGCATTTGAAATTTGTTTCTACAGAAAAAGTCACTTTCAAATTTCTTTTACAAATAAAATAAGCATTTCTCCCTCTAGATGAGCAAAACCTGGAAATCTGAAAAAAGAGGAAAGTAAAGACTAGAATTGGGTATGACTCATTTTGAAAGAGTGCACAAGACTAGACATTGGAATTAGAGAACATTCCCTACCATCAGAAATACCTAATATAAGCTCGAGACTCCAGATGATTAAGAACAGTCAAGGTACTTTTAACAAATGACTCTTTTACTCTGTGTGTTCTCAAGCTTCTGGAAATGTCTAATTCTCCCTAAGCATATTTAGCAGTTTCATCAGTTCTAATGTAATGATTCCCACACCTCTTTTTATTGCACTGTTAGAAACATCTAAAAGTAATACAGCTGCTGTTTATGTCCCCCCCCCCTTTTTTTTTGATGTTCTTTCCTACTTCCTCAGGATACAGTCTGCATGGATAAAAACCACAAGATCATCTAAAGGTAATCTGCAATAAATAATGGGCCAGAAATGGATCTGGACAAAAGTCCACTTCCCCTTTTCAAGGTTATCATACCCTATGGCATATTTATACCACAGAAGTAAGAGAGATGACAATCTTAAAGTATACAACGGGTAGATTTCTGACATCTTCAGCAGACAGTGACCTCCTAAACCTACACTTTGGGTTTTGCGCTGGAGGCGGAGGGTAGGGGAGGGGGCAGATGGACTCTAGTCTGCAGCAAACATCTGTCCTTTTTCAAAAACATAAAGCAGAAAAATTAAGAATTACACCAGAGACTGACATTATTTATCACTTCAGAGCTCCAGGAATTAACAGCAATATTAACATACATTTAAATGAACTGCATACCAAAAGAGCGCAACTACGACGTGCATTTTAAAATACTGATTTGCCATCTTCCCTTCCTCCTCTATCCCCCTTTCACTCCTCTTTCTTCTATCTTCTTCTCGTCTTTATCTGAAAGGGACCTATCAGCTATTATGTGGCTGACTGGTAGTGATGAGACTGCCAAAATGTGACAGCCTTATCTACAGCACAGCCCTGCAAATTGCCAACCATTGATCCAGCAGCCTGTGCCAGCTGATCAGTGCAAAGCTGTTCTGATTTCTTTTCTTCTGGGAAAGAAATGAACTTCTCTGCCAGCAGCCACTATGCTGCCAGTGCTATTCCCCAGCCAGACAAAGGCCTGAAAATTAGAATTTAGTTAGATGAATTAAAATGACATCCCTTTCTCCTCATTTGATTTCTGCTGTATTACAGACATTGCATCCTGTCCCGAAACATGAAGAAAAACAATATGATTGATTATAATAATTTCTCTTCAGGCTTTATGTACACAAATGCCTTCCAGGTATGCAGTTTAGCTTTGCCAGATTCCCACAACCTCTTATTCTAGGAGTTTTTCAAATCATTCTTTCTCTAAACCACTATTATAGTCAAAGTTCACTGCTGAAGAGATTTCAGCTAGCTGTGTCCCATTACAAGAAGCAATAATACTTTGTCTGCTGTTTCTTCTCCCCAGCTGATGCCTTGCAGGATCATTCGAAACAGCATATTTATCTCTTGAACTCAAAGAAAGAAAACTCAAATCCTAAATATACAGTCTTATATGTCTTTTTACACCTACCTTCTATAGTTTCTCTAAATTTGTCTCTCAATCTATAATTGATGGCAGCTTTACAGAAAGAAAGAGCATGTGTGCACTTCAGTACACAGGGCAGGCTAGAAGTATCCAAGAAAAATCGATAATATCACTTCTTGGGCTAATTTACCTCAAATCAGGCACTTCTAGCTTCTGTCTAACTGCATTCTCCTCCTGTCTAACTGCATTCTCCTCATGGACAGAGGTCCATGTCTTAAATTAATCAGTGACTTTGCTGGATGAAATAGTAGCCCAAAAGGTAAGAGCTGATGACACCAAATCATAAGAGATTTGCAACAGAAGAGATCTCGCCTCCCCCTTGAAGCTCTGATTCCCACAGTAATATACAGCAGGATTACTAATTGGAAAGAATAAAATTCAAATGATTTTGTCTTTCTTTACACCAAACTGCTGGTCTGAATTGTAAGATTTGTTACTCTATTATTACCTTTTGTTTCTGAAGCATTTCTGTTTCCTCCTCCCAAAGTTTTTCATTTTACAATCATCATTTCCTTTCCTAATTATTCCTTAGTTTCCTTAAACTTCTTGTGACAGCATGTTTTTAATGAATTTAATTGTAGCTCTGCAAATGCTTTCTGATCACGTTTCTGTTTTCTCCTAAATTCCTGAAATGTTTCCTGAAGCTTCTGATCTACTTCATTACAATATTTAAATCAGAATATTTATCAGTCTACAGGGTATGTAGTAGAAATAACATTGTACTGCTTAAATCCTTCCCGACTTCCTGAGCTGAGGGTGGGAAATCTGCCCCCCTCTTGCCAGCTGCAAAAGATTTGTTGCCTCCTCACCCAACATAAAACGTTTTATATTGATGGACATCGTGCTCCAGGCAAGGCTGAATCTGTAGAGCCAGCTCCAAAACGTACAATTGGAAAGGAAATCACACCTCTCATTACATCAGAAAAAGATGCAAAACATGCATCAGGGCAGCTGAACTCTTCAGAGCAAACAGGGTTTGTCACACTTTATAACACTTCTTTTGACTGCTGTGTTACCTTTACTGAACTTCAGGGTATCAGATAAATCAAAGGGGACACAGGGAGCCCGTAGTCCGCAGGGAACTGTTAGGTATTATTAGCAAAGCCTCCTGCAAACACAAAGCACTATGCAAGTCATAAATTATGTTCAAATGCTTTCCATTTCCCTTCCTCCCTACAGATTGGAGTGAGTTTTTAGCTTTCTGGAAAGAAAGTACTTAGCATTACTGCAATGCTGTTCTTAATTCCTCATTTATACGTTACTCATGCATCCCCCCCCTTCAAGCTTTGAATCTTAATTACACTTGAAAAGCACACAAAAATAAAAAGATGAAGTACCAACAGAAAAAATGCTTGAAGAATGAAATTCACACAGGAAAAGAGCAAATTACTAGCAGGTTATTATACTAATTAACAAATATAAGGTAATTTATGTTGTTAGCACATGAAGGAAATCAACTCCAATTTCCGCCAGTTCTCAGCAAGAAGTAAAGACTGTAAATCTGCTGCAGTGGTACAAGTTATAATCCCTTTTCTGCTTGACCATGATGTAAAGCCGTACAGAAAAACATCACCCACAGCTCAATGAAGTACTTGTGAAGGACTTAACGGTAAACACATAAGGAACTGAAACTAGAATATCTAGCTAATCAAAATTAACTTAAGTACTACCTTAGATTAACATCGTTTTATTAACTTCTTATCTTGATATGTTCATTTGCAGAGTGGAGCAGCAACAGTTTATAGCTCCATGGTAACAGCACGACTGGAATCGCTGCAATGCCCTTTTACTTCCTAGGGACAGATGTGCTGGGCTTTAACTGTGGGGTAGCTGCAGACTATGCTGCGGGGTTCATGGGTTCAGCCTCAACTGCAATGACAACTATCAGTTTGCTTCTGCTTCCTTTCAACTACTTCTTGTACTGGTCTCAACCATGCAAAAATTTTTCAGCCAAGCAAAAAGCTCTTTTTATATATATATATATATATATATATGTATATATATGTGTGTGTGTGTGTGTATATATATGTGTATATATGTGTATATATATGTATGTATGTATAAAATATATATATATATATATATGTATGTATATATACAAAAATATATATATATAATCATTGATTAGCTACAAGCAATTTGTCAAAGGAAAGATTCGGTCAGAACCAATGGCAAAGAGAGGAACAACGGAATTCAAGCCAAAATTTCAGCTGAAGATTTAACACCCTATTCACAAAAATAGGCAATCTCAACTAATAGCAAATTACATAACAGATGAATATTCATTTCTGACTGCAAGACTGTGTTCATCAATTGTCAATGTACGAAATTAAAATTCGCTGGCAGCCTGGGCTAGAAACTTGCAAAAATCATATCAAAGAACTGAAATATGTCATTGTACCCTTCCTGTCTTATTTATTTGGAGAACTTTACAAAGCCTTATTATACCAATTGTTCAATAAAATAACAAGAAAATTAGAAAAATACGTTAAAATAATGGTGAGCATCTTTCAGAGACGTGAGACAATATCATCAATTCACAGTTTCAACACAAAGAATTAGAAGAATGATCCACCTGGTATAATTTTTAATGATTTTATAGGTAGTTACTGAAAGTTATACTACTTCACAGTATACACGTAATTTGAAGCCTTTAGATATAACACAACTACTAACCAGGCATGAAATCTAGCACAAACTATGTAATAGATGACAATATTGTACCATAGCAACATACTTCTAGTTTTTATGTCCCCGGATGCTTTACAAAGGTAGGTATAACATTATTCTCCTTATGTTATGACATTTAAAGTCCTGAGATGGTGCAAAATCCTGCAATCTGCTTCTGTTTAGAGCATGGATCCCAAGGAGTTTGCAACTAGAAAGATGCAGGAGCCATTCAGCTTCACCAACATGTCAACTGAATTTCTCCAGTATTATATTACAGGAACAGCGAAACAGAAGCAAAAATGATAGTATTGAGGTCACTGTTTGCATGTGGGCAGAACAAACGTTTGTCTGTTAGAAGTTTCTATGAATAGGATAGAGAAATTAAACGTACTAGAGTCATATCTGTACTTCTGATGAAATTATCAGCTAATCCTTCAGGCTACGAACAAGGGAAGGCATCTATACCAGCTCAGAGAAGCAGGGACTTCTGTGTAGGAAAGTTAGACTGTGAGAAATATGCAGCGCTCAAAGTGGTACTACTGACCGGCTGAATAAAAGGTTGGTTTATTTTTCCTTTTATAGGCTTTTAAGAATAAAGTGAATTGTTAGCAGGACCTGACCTCTGTTAGGTAGTACACATTGCCAACCCTCATTACCAATATCGGAGCACAAAGTTTGCCAAAGCTCTCCTGGACCATGGGATAACAGCCACAAACTCACACAGGGCATAATTAACTACTCTGTTTAACTAGGTAGTTATAAACTATTGTTCTAGTGACTAAAAAACTGAGATAGATTTCAGAATGCACTATCTACTTTTAAAACAGTAATGGTCTGCTGTGTGCTAAGGAAAACTTATTTAGGATGTTAACCTAATAATCACATACTCATGCAGATACCTTTTTAAAAGAAAAATTGTATTAGTTGTTTCTAGCTTTCCTTCCCCTTGAAGATTCACTACTGCTCCCCACTTCAGCTCTATAGTTGGACAGAATTATTTCTCCTAAAATTCTGTGTTGATAAGTTCCCCCCATCTACAGCCAGGGATGTCTGTGTTGCTCTGTTCATATCTCATGGCAGTTTCCATTTTCTTGAACCACAACTTTTCATGAACTCGTAAAATAGTGCATTTTTTCAACACTATCTACTAATTACTTTACACCCTGAAGCATGAGGACTAGGAATCTTAATAAACAGTATCTTATGTAACTAATGGTTTTATTTACATTCTGTAAATATCTAATCCTTTCAAAATCTAAACTATTTAATTGATGAGGTTATGTTGCGTTAAATGCCACATTTATTAATAGAGTTTCCATTTTTGTTGCCTTCTGATATTACTTGCGATATGCAAGAAGTGGTCTAATATGGCTTTTGCAGAAGACAAACTGCATACATCATTTCTATCCAGCAGTTTGAAAGCAGAAGTCAATGGGGGAACACTGAATAGGCCAGAACATTGACACTGCGAGTACTGAAAACCTGGATGTCAAACTTATCGGTGTTCATACAGTTTCTACTGAGAGGCTGTATCCTATTTATAGGCTACAGGCAATTTTTTCACAAGTAATATGTAGTCTATTACAAGAATTTTAAACCACGTAACAGAGAGTAGCTGAGAATTCAACTATGATCAAGTTTTACCACAGTGAGATACTCTAAGTCAGTCTTGTCAGGAAGAAGGAAAAACACTACACAACACTTGCAAATAAATGCTGAATTTTGACTTCAATTGCCTTATATGTTAGAGCTGCGCAAAATCTGCAATTATTCCCAATATTACTTATTTGTACGTGAAGCCATGGATCAGTTACTTAAACAGCACTCAGATCCAGACCTCTACATATACTAGGCACCTCTCAAGTTTTGACGGCAATAAAGCAAAGGCAAGAAATAAGCAGAGTTTGACTCAACTCAGGTGAAACGTGACACACATCGGTAACGGGGAGGTGAGAGAATCTTAAAATTACAATGCTATTTGACAGCATAATATGCACACAGGATTTTCCACCTTTGCCTCTGGAATATATTGAGCTTACAGGTCTTCTTCTTAAGTTACCAACACAGCTGCATCTGTTCCTCACCTGAGTAACCGCAGTGATTCACCCCTTCGACAGAATATTTCCGCAAAGGGACATATTTGTCGATTCTCAGGAATAACGCCCAAAAGATCCGCGCAGGACAAAACATTCACCTTTTTAAAGAGGCCAGCATCAGACACCCAACTACTAGCATCTTCTGGGCTGTAACTCAGAATTTCATGTATGACAAATACCTAATCTCTTTGTCATTAAAAGGTAAGATCCTACTGAGTTGAACTGTGGTTAGAAAAGCCTGAAGTCTGAAACAGTCTAGGACTAATTTATGAAAAGGTAACGGCACAATTTTTTTAGTAACAACAGATGGGAAAAAGAGAGGGTTTTGGTATGGATGAGGGACATCCTTACAACTAGAAGTACTACAAATAGGATTGCAGAGTACATTTAGTAATATTTTGTATCTAAAATGAAGCTGCCTTCTTGGTGTACCTGTTTATCTTTAAAAGGTACACAATTCAAAATAACTATGAAACCAGCCAGTATTAACAAAATAATAAAATCTAAACCTAGTATTGAATACATTTCCCAGAGAAATAACATTTTACATTTTAGTAACTGCATTTGCCTTATTATTCAATAGTTTCATAAGCTGCCATTAAATAATAGTAATTATTTGCCATAGCAACCATAACAATATGTAATTTATACGTGGTTCTGAGCTGTAACGATAGGTCCGTTTCATTAAGTAACACAGTTAACATATAATGGAAATATCTCTACTTTCAATCAAATAAAAAGAAATGTGTTTGAACACAGGGAGAGGTGGCTACTTGTCCCCATTTTGGAAAAACACTTATTAATCTGCTTTTTTCCAAATCAGAGTTTCTTTCTGTTATAGATTATATTAAAGTAGATTAAAGCATTTAGTTCAGCAGGAAAATACAAGGGCAGTCTTTTAGATAGCTGCCATTTTAACTCAGAAAGAACTCAACCTCAAGGGAATTTCTGTATAATTATTTAAAGATACGTGCCTTAAAAAAAAAAAAAAAAAAAAAAAAAAATCAGAGTTTTGCAGTCATGGCCATTAGATAGCAGAAAAACTTGCATTAATCCAGATCTGGCAGTGGCAAAAACAGAGTCGGGGGGAGGAGGGAAAGAAAAAGAAAAAGGAAAATAGAGACCTCACATTTCACTGAGATCTTTCCCACTTCAGTTCAAATATGCCTGATTTTTCTCTCTGCTCCCTAGGAGCCGCTTAAGAACAAAGACATCTATTTTATGATAAATGGGCTGAATAACCTTATCTAAGTGCACCTGGATCTGTTTGCAGATTTTTTCCTCATTGCCTAAGACTGAATCTGTCACTTGTGGCGGGTGGGAAGAAAGCTGCTGCCACAGTGCCAGGACGTATCATGCACACTGAGCATGGCAAACCCGAGACGAACACATGGATTCCCTGCAAGAGCCACCTAATGGAAAACAAACAAGAGTGGTAGACATTCGAAGAGTCCTTTGAGATTATGAAGGAGATGAAGGGTTACGGAAGATAAAGGATTGGGAAAAGGCAAATTTGATGAGAATGAATGAACAAACAAGAAAAAGAGAAAGCAAAAAGTAGGTGCACCCTAGTTCAATCTTAGAGATATAAGCAAAAAAGAGTCAGCCAACTTCTTGTGTTATGTCCATTTTATGGGTTGTGAGCAAACCAGTGGATCAGCAACTCAAGGACAAGGAGGTGCAACAGATTTACTGAGCATCTTTGGTAAATAATCTGCACCCATCTGTCCCATTCTGCCACAGAAACGTAGCATGTTTTAGTCAAAACCTGTGATAGACTATTCTCCATGATGGGGGGGAAAAAAAGAAAGAAAAGAAAGAAAAGCAACAACAGAAAACTGAAAAAGAACTTTAGGTGTTTAAAATCTGCATAAAGTTTGTATAAATCCAAAGCAAATATGAGATGAATTTCAAAAGATACAAGCTACAGTACTTTTAATATAGGCAACGTTAATCCATCTGTAAACACACACAAAAAAGTCTGCTGCATGTGCTCTGGGGTCTTTTCCTGCACCAGATGAACACAGTCCTATCACAGTCCAAGAAATCTTGCTGCCAGTCAAGAGTTCAGCTGAGTATTGTATTACACTAGAATGCTTCAATCACTTACCAATTTGAACGCTTTTATCCCTAGTTTGATAAAAGCTACCTATGATCTGCAAATACAACACATCAGGCTTTTAGGGATATCTGACACAGAATTCAAATCAAATCCCGAGTTATCAAATACCTCATTGCCAAAGTGTTTACAGCAACAAGCATAGTTATTAGTGTCTTCCATGGTGCACACAACAGTTTTATTTTGTGTGTCAACAGTTAACATGCTTTTATAATAGCAGCATTTTCTTAAGCCATTAGATCTGTCTGAAAGGAAACGTCCTGCTGAAGAATCAGGCATTTCCACTAGACATTGTACTATAATGGAGTTAAATTATTTAAACGTAATTACAAATACAAGTGAGGCACTGCAGACACGTACCGATATTACAAGCTGACGTGGTAATGCAGTAAAATGCATTTCTTCCACGAGGTGTGCTACGAATGCTAAGAGTTTTTTCTTCCAGACAAAGGAGTTTTCACACATGCCTATCTGGGCCCAGAGAACCCTCATCTTTGTAAAGCTCTTTTGTGAAACTTTACCAGCTTTTCTTGTACAAATCCAGGTACTGTACGCCAACCAGGGAGGAAGAAAAAAGAAGAAAAACCCTCAAACCCAAAACAAAATCACAGAAATATTTCACACTGCCTCCCAAAAGAAAGCAAACATCGCCGCACACACACAACCACCATGACACTGTGAATTGCTTCTGAAGTGAAACCCATCTATCACTTCATTTTATGAAGCGAGTCCCTATCTACCTACCGAACTTCAAATCTCTGCTATTTTATCCTGCTGAAAACAGATGTATTTTTCCTTTTAATACCCGGTTGGTATAGGTAAAGCATGCTAACAAAAATATTTAAATTATGATTAGAAAAAAAGAACAAAAAACAAAGGACTGACTTTTAGCAGTTACCAGCTATTAAACAGAGTCAGATTCTAGGTTTTGGAGGAGTGGGTAGGTGGCAGAAAGGAAGAAACACACTGTAATGAAGAGGTACAGAGAATGGACAGCACAGACTAAATAATCAGTATATTCAGTCTCCTGCTTGTACTGTAATCAACTCTTCCCTTCGTACTGATTGAGAGTGATTAAAGCAAAAGCCACACAGATATTTGGATATTATTTTAGTATAGGCAACCTGTTTTAACATAGGTATCTCAATTTAGCCATTGAAGAGAAACATTAAGATCCACAGCAGTTAGAGACCGAGAACAGAAAGTCTAGATTATACTTTAGGTATTTCCATGGGCCTTGTGCCCCCGAAGAAGTCTTTGAAACCATCAGTACCCCTGTTTCCTCAGGGAGGCTACTGATATAGATCCAAATGTTTAAAATCACGGTTTTCATGACAAAACACCTCCTCCAAATATTCAATGCAGTATTTTCCTTAAACCTCTGCTTCTATAAAGGTATGATTACGTGGGACTCAGAGATTTAATTTAAGAGATTGCAGAAGGGTTTAATATATGAATCTTAATCAAACAAAAGCTGTAAAGCAAACGCAAGAAAAGCTCCCTAAAATATTCCATGCAGATTTTATCATTTTCAATCCAATCTTATGATCCCCAAACAAATGGGATTGCAGATGTTGGATAAAAAGTTCCTAACTTCACCAAAAGGATATGTACCACTTAATTAATTCACTTCTTAAAGATTTCTGATATTAATGGATGAAAGATGTTATATACATCTTATATGCTGGTACTAATTAAGGATTCCAGCACAAAATCTGAGTCTGTCCATCACCCCAAAGAGCTGAAAAGAAATAAAACAGAAAGATATCTCCTCCCGTTCTCTTTTTTTTAGTGTGTGTGTATATATGTGTGTGTGTGTGTGTGTGTATATGTGTATATTTACATATGCTGTTTTTCTAGGACAACAGCTACCTGTCCTTCAAGGATGGCAGGCCTGTGCCTAACTCCAAACCACAGGGGCAGAAGAGCCTCCCGGGGAGCGTGGCGGGGTGCCCGCCGCGGGGCCCCCAGCGGCACCGAGGCGCCCGCCGGCCCTTGCCCGCGGCTCGCTGTCCTCGGCCCCCTCGGGCCGCCGCGCTGCGGGGCCGCCGCTCGCGGGAGGTCGCGAGGAGGGACGGCCGGGCGCCCAGGCCCTGCCTGGCCCGTCTGAGGTCTTCTCTTCCCCAAGCCAGCAGATGTCATTGTCTCCTAACCTGCTTCTTCTCACCAAGACTGCACTGATGTATCTACCTCAAAAGATCTCACTCGCGGGCAGAGAGAGTTGAAGCATCTGTCTTAGCCAGGAACGAGGGAAATGGGTCGCTGTTCCGCTCTCTCCAGCGGACGCTGGCCGGCCTCGGGAGCGAGCCGCCGCAGGCGACGCGCGGCCCCGGCCGTCCCCGGGGATCGCCCCGGCCCGGCGCCGAGGGGCCGCTGCAAAACGGGCTGCGCGCTGCTTCCAGCGGGGGCTTCCTCAAAGCGATGATGGCGAGATCAAAGGCTTCAAATGGAGTTCATTAATTTATCATCTTTTCCACGACAGAGGTATTCTTCATTCGCTTAGCCAGATCCATGAGTGAAAACCTGGTGTGCATGGTTTCTTCTTCAAACCAGAGAAATGAAATGGAAATAAAATGATTACCAATATAGAAAAGTCTCCTTTTAAGTAGAAAATTTTACTTGTAAAACAGAGAGTAAATTGCTGTTTTTCATCTACTGAATCAGACTTTGTCCTCCTGTCCAGAGGATGGATTTTTCATGCCAATCTTTTAACTCGTTTTTGTTTTGCAGCCACAGAACTCAGCTCTCATAAGAGGCTTTGATTTTCTCTTCATCACTGGTATGTTCCCATTTCCTTTACTGTGAGCACCTCAATGTTTTATTTCCATATTTGAAATATATCTTCGTATTCTTCCTATTCTTACACATATTCATATTCTTACTCAACAACAAGCAGAAAAACATAATGCCATGTTATTAAAGGTACTAGAGAAGAAAAGGTCAGTCACAACCATTTACCAGTAACTATAGTTTTGATCAGAGGCCAAAAAGCTATAAAACCTTTAATCATAATTCATATATCTGCTTTATAAATAATTGTCATTTTTAATACAAATGATCCTTCAGACTTCAATCACGCTATCAGCTTTTTCTATAGAAATTAGTTTCATAATAAAAATATATTCTTCTGCAATTAATGACCATGAAGAGGTTTACTCATTATCGCTCTAATCATTGCCACCGCTGTAAGGGCTTCATTCATGCTGGCGCACTGCACAGCTTTCACGGGAGTTAACAACCTCGCAGTTGTTATTGCTGCAGCAAGTGGAATTAATGCTTTGAAAGTGGTGGCTCTGGAGAAAGAATACTGCAGAAATCCCCCCGGGGCCGTGCAGGAGCAAACCTCAGGGCTACGGGGCTGGGCACTGGACTGCAGGATCTGGGACCGAGCCTGTTACAATAATGTTAGCTTAGCGTGATTTTATTAAAAGTAACATCAAATAATGGAAGTCTAGATTTGCCTTTGTGATGGAGGCAAAAAGTAAAATTCAGGATTTCTGGATTTCAATATACATTTTTTCACTGTGTATGGATACTACCACATCGGAAAATCATCAAGTATGATGTTTAGGTGTATTTATTTTTCAAAAACAAAAACATTTACAAAATATAAAAATATTTATAAAATAACGTGAAATTCAGCTCTGTACTGGGGAGCCCCATAGGATCTGTGAACACCTCAAATTGAATGTATTTCCTAATATGTCCCTTAAAATAGGTTGTAAAAGGTATACACGACTTTCTCTGAGCAAATTGCCAGCTGCCAAAATTCACATTATGAAAACGTTCACCACAACTTTCATTTCACCATTCTTACATGTTTCCAAATAGAATGAATTTATCTCAGATAGAATTTGCTGCAATTTTGATAAGTGGCTATCAAAAAGCGTGACACAAGATAACATAAAAACTAGGACTGGAATTAATGATTCCAATAGGAAATCCAAATACTAAATATGGGCAAGAGTTTGTAAGGTTAAATGATTAAATCTTCTTTCCGTTCTTTGGGATAACACTAAGTTCTTAACCTACTGCAATTACACTGTGCACAAGTTTTTTTGCTTTGGTTTGTTTTCTAATAACTTGCCTTAATTTGTTTCCAGTAAAGCAGCAATGCTAAATGCTACATGAGGAAGTGAAAATGATTTTTCTATCTCAGAGACATTTATTCATTTAGAAACTTCTACTGTAGTAGCCAGTCAGCAACACTGAAGTAAAAAGAGGCATATGATTTTTCTGGCAAAATTTGTAACACCACCAAATGATGCTTTAATTTCCATTTTGGTTCAATTAATATTCTAGCTTTGCTTCAACTCTGCCTGTTTTCAATTGCAGATTCACGTGGTCAACACAGCACTTGAACCGGGCTAACTCCCTGGGCTGTCTGGCTGAGCCTTGTTCAGCCTTAGCTTCATGGCTTGTCTCACTTAGGGTGCCGTGTTTGATTGATTGATATCAGAAATGCTAAGATAAATGATGCCATATTACATTTAGTTCCCATATACATTTCAGCACTCACCTCTCCTTCCTTTGTCCAAGCCTTACCTTCACATCCTAACACTGACTAAATCTCCATCACTATGAAGCTGCACTAGTGGTATTAGAATTGGCTATTTACACAACTAGCAGGATTGGGTACGTGTGTGTGTTTATTGTTGAATGAGACAAGAGACAACTCTAAAATATTGAAATAAAGAAGCTGAAAGTCACATTAGGCTGTGATTAGCTGTGGTTCAAGCATATTAAACACATACTTTGGAAAAAGATCGTAAAGCAAACACTAAGCCTGACAGAAAGAACTTATATTAATGAAAGAAAATCAGATATCAGATGCAAATGCCTTCCAAAGGGTCAGTCCAAAACCAAACCTAGCTGCAGTATAATCCAATTTCACATTTCAGAACATAGTTTAGCCCAAGGCTGGGAATCAATATCCTTATCCTCTCACTGTGAAGACTACACATCCTATAACTACTCTGAAATAATAATTTAGTAATTTTGTTTTTGAGTCTCCCTCAACTATTCAGGGTATGAACAAACACACTGATGAGAATTAGTCTACAATTTAATTGTAAGTATTAACATAATTATTCTTTCCACATATGCAGATATTACAGCTATGGATACTCATGTACGCAGACATGTAGATTTTAAGTTTACTTTAAATAACTTCGTGATTTGAATATCCTGGACATTTGAAAACTTGAAGTTAATTAAGAGTAGCATCATATTACTTTCACACCAAATCTCTTCCTATGCAGCAGAGTTTGCAACTTAGAATTAAAACATTTCTGATTCAGTTAGAGAGCAAGTATCTTAGCTCAGGCATCATTTTTTTCCAAAAGAGTTAAGCAAAAAAGCTTTAAAAAGTCTCTTGTACTATCTTTGGGCCTTTTGACCTGTGCTTCACCAGCTACCAAAATTATTTTCAGCAGTTCAGTATATCTCATTGGAGATCTGAAATTAAATGTAAAATACAGTACCTGATGTAGAAGGATAGTATTTTATACAGAAAACTACTGAGTAATAGGTCTCTTCTTACATAGTATTTTGGAGAAATCACAATGCAATAGTAACATGCAATCCAAAAGGAAAGTATAAAATTGATAGTTTAGAAAATATCCTGTGCAAAATATAAAACTATAGTTGTAAAAGAAGTTTCTGTACACAACTATGTCCTAAAAACTACTAGATGAAGGTGAATCTTCACCAGAAGGAAAACTGCTCTCACTGTCAATAACGACTACAGTGAACACTGGCATAAACAAGCACTTAGAAAGCAACCATAGTTTACTGCCAATATAGCCTTGGGTTTTTTATTCTAACATTATATGAGGACTAAAACACAATTTAAATGTCAAAGCTTTCGATTTGGTGAAAGATTATCAAAGACTCTAAAAGTCAAAACATATACAATGATCTTTAAAAATGTCTGTATGTGTGCCCATGTGTGTATACGTATGTATATAAACACACACTAAAATAATCTAATATTTCAAACTAAGTATGTATAGATTGTGCACAAGAATGTGTACAGATGTGTTAAATGTGCCGATTAAATGTGTATTTTCACAAACTGTAGAATGTTTTCCCCTAAAATGTTCCCATGTCTAAACTTTCCCTCTCCATCGTGATCTACATTCTCTGTAATACCTCAATGTGACTGAATAATTCCATCAACAAGTGGAAATTATAATGTAATTGATGGAAAGATAAAATGATTTATAATATGCTTGAGGGTATTCAGTTGAAAGGCCTTAAAGAAGGTCAAACCATTCTTATTTCTCAAATCTTTAAATAGGTAAAGAAACAAGTATCTGTTGATCCTTCTTTCACTGGAGATTCAGGACACTTGCCTCAGCAAAGATGTCAGAAGCAGACCTGAACTCTTGCTAAAAAATGGTATCAGTTTACTAGACAAAAAAAACCCCAGAATTTTCCATTTCAAGAAGCACTACAACATGCAAGGAGCGACACGCATGTGGACTAAAAAAGAAAAAAGAAACACTACATCAAGACTATTGGACTTTTCAGTATCTGAATTTGGTTATTCTTTACACACTGCCAAGGATGCTGCAATGGAGTAATAATTACAGGTACTTTTTTGCAGCTAGCTGCAGCACATGTGCAATGAAATTTGTCTCCGAGGAACAATTATTTCCAACGAGCCCGTGATGTACACTGATGTGCATTTATCTCAAAGGAAAAGAATTTCCTGTACCGCTCTCTAGCTAACTGGAGAGTGGACAAGTGGGCAGATTTTATTCAAAATATAGGATAAACCTTGTTGCTGTGGAGCATTTATTTTGGTATCTCTGCAAAACCATTCGTCACAGCAAGAGAGGTGCTAACCCCATTGTGTTAGAAAATAATTTGATTCATGGCACTTGATATGGAATCATCCTGAAGTGACAAATCAAGCTTTAGGCACTGCATCAAAAGCTGCAAATGGTGAAAAATGTATTCGGAAGCATGAACTCCATCTTGCTGGGCAGGAATACAAAAGAAAACCCAGATTAAGATCATGATGCTTTAGGTGACAGGGCAGTGTGTTAAACAAGTGACTTCATGCTTTTGACACCAGCCTTTCAACTCAGAGGTCTTGATTTCAGGATGGGCAGGTAAAAATCATCTCAGACTGAAGAAAGCCTGGTTTTTGGAAGTCAAGGGACAACAATGCCTTCCCACTGTGATTTTTGCTGAGGCATTTGCTACATATTTTGCCAGCAGTGATTCAAGATCTGCCATTAGCACCTTATCCTCTCTTCTTCAGAGAACTCCCTCCACACAATGCTGCTGATGTTCAATCCAGAACCAACTGGTTCAATTATCCCAACTAATACATAAAACAATTCTGGAAATTTTACTTCTTTCTCCAAATTATAACTCAACCTACAAGCACAAGCTTTCTCTCAAGATTCTATCACATCTCCGCTTGCTCCTTTCCAGAAGCCTCATAAGATCTTACGAAGGGAGCTGCTCTTCACAACCCCTCGTTGAACACTTTTTAATTCACACCTGTAATCATCGGAAGTAACCGTGTTTTTCTTTGTCAAGAAAGTTCTTATGAGGGAGTAAAAAAAAAAATCTGTAAAATGATGATAAGCAGGACAGAAGGATAATTTTGCTTATATATTTTTTCTTACAGTTGTATCAGTTCTGTTGAGCTGCTGATGAAATAGATGTCATGATTTTACCAGCTACAGCTACACAGAGATGTAAAATATTTATTTTGCACAATTTTGAAACTCATAATGAATATGATGATTATTGTAAAACTATGTTATCTATGGTCATTATTCAACAAGAGACTTTATACAGGCATAGTCAGCATCCCGATGCATGTACGCAGTCATGTAAGTGTGCCTTCACGGCCCCCTTTGAAATCTAACCCATTAATATACACATGCAAAGCTCAGTTGATCACGGAGGATGTTACTGAATGCTTGTGTCAACAGCAATATATTCATGGACCAACAATCTTCTACAATATATTTTTTGCTAAGTTAACCTTGCACTGAGCAGCCAGTTGAAGAGGAGAGAAAGGAACCAACACTATCTTTGTGGACTATCTGGTTTCTTTGGCTGAAGGAAAAATACAGAGCTTGTAAAAAGTGGCTGCATATTTAAAGTAAAATATTAAGCTAAATATCCTTTCTAGTTGAACAGTTCCCATCTTTTTATTCTTTTCCTTAATTTTCCAGTTCCAGTTCTCTGCTTCAGCTTGTTAGAAATTAAGTTCTCCTTAAAATATCCAATCTGAAAGTATTGGGTGAGATATCACAAACAAGGGCTCTTGGGATTTAACCGTTCTGGAAGACAAAGTTCAACTGATTTCAGATATCATTTCCTTAAAGATCAGGGTACACATGATGCCATGATGCCTTGTCCTCATGAATAGGACCAATTTCTGAAAGACCAAAACATTGTAACAGTCTCGGTGTAAAAAGACAGATTCATTGATCTGGATGCAGGTGATAAACCCATTTCAAAACATAATAAGTTAAGCACTTGGTTTAGACTAACAGATTCTTTTATACTCTGTCTTCTTTGATCCCAAGTATCCTCTAGCTACTAACCTTGAAGGTAGCACATAGATTAAATTCAGAATGATATACTTAAATAAGTTGCTGTTAGCAACGTGTTATCTTGTGACACTTGAGTCTATGAATTCTTTCAGTTGTCAATGACAACTCAGTGATAAACTTCCCCTCTCAGCCATAATATACCCTGATGTACCTTATTTTACCATTTACTTTTATGTTTCACAAAAAGGCACACAGATAGAAACAAATAGGAATATATTACATCAAATATTACTCACTCTAGCATTTTCTTAACAGATAATGACACAAACCATAGATACATTTGTTTCTTTGGAAAATACAAGAAAATCTCCATGAACCAGCGTGATCCTTTTTAAGCACAGACTCCTACAACAAACTACACTGAGACACATTCTCTCCCCATATTTCTATAGTTCTACAAAAACGTACCATCGTGTTCTAAAAGTCTGAAGAGGTTTGTTAGAGTTTTTTTTTCCCCCTCTCCAGAAAGACATCATTGTGACTATCCTTCCTTGTGATGATCCTTCCTTGCTGTTGCTTTCCTAACGTTAATCTCTGATCAGAAAGGTTAAAGAATTAGGAAGCTTTTCTAAAGTTGGCACTGATAAGGTCATAGAAAACCATGCAACCCCCCCACGAATTAAAATAATTGCTACAGAAAAATGTTGTATACTGCTGCAGTGTGATCTAGCTGATAAAGAAAGAATTCTTATGCCATCTAAGCTCCATATAAAGCTTAGGAGTAAAAGACTACACTGAAAAGTATTTATGATGCAAAAGTTTTATCACAAGCTTAAGCACTTTTTAAAAAAATTTTCCTCAGAAAAAGAGGAGAAAAAAAAAGGATACAAAATCTTGGGAGTACAGAGAAGACTACCAGTCTTCTGTAGCTCACAACACAGTATATCATGTGAAGCACTGCAATAAGGGTACAGCTCTGATTCTGTACCAGCAAGGTTAAAAAAAAAAAAAAAAAAAAAGGCAGTAATATTTTCTGCCAGCAAAAACAAGAAACATCAATAATTGAGATACGTTACATAGTTCAGGATACAATAAATATTTTCTTTTAACAAATCTGTCAACTCCACATCAGAATTTTTTTTATGTAATATAGAAGAAATACTATATGTACATAAAAGATTTCTTTCAACAGGCCATTTATTAAAGTGGATCAATAATCCCATTTATTGTTTACTGTTCCTCAACCTCTCAAAAATCTAAGTGGTGGTCTTACTGTTCGATACATGCTCACTCAAGCCACATACCTACGGCGCGCTAGAAAGCAGTCCAGATTCTTTGATAACTCAATTGACTTAACAGGGGAGCTTTTTCTCTGTTATGGCCACACATAGGCATCTAAAGTGGGTATCTTCTTCTTACAGTATAGGCTATAAGAACATGTATGATCCTTCCCAGATGAGCCTTAAGGTTTAAGGAAGCCCACTGCTCTCCATTTTTCACACTGTCCATCTATAACATCCAAGTAATATCATCACTTCTCAATGATTTTCAGAACATGATACTATTAGATTATAGGAAAGCGTATGTATTACAGAGAAAAGTACAAAAGAAAATTCTCTAACAAAATAAAACAACTTTTGAGTGAATCATTCAGCAATATTTATACTCTGAGATCTCCTCTTAGTGAAAATCTTCCCTCTAGAATACTAAGTGATAGTCGTACAACTGCATGAAAAAAAATACAGCTTTATAATTTCCAACAAGTATCTCTTATTAAAAGAGACAATAAAACCCAATAAACCTACACACCTACCACCTCCAAATTAAAACCTGTCCAGTCTTACTGTCACAGGGCGCAGGCAGCAAGGCTCACGGGAGGGATGGGATGCTCTCCAGTTGGCACTCCGTTGCTCCGCAGATACCCCAGCGGTGCATCGCAGAGCCCTGATGCTCCCCGCAGGCGAGCGGGGTTGGACAGCAGGGCTGTACGTCTGTAGGCATCCGGGAGCCAAAACCACCCTGCTGCTGCCCGCTGTGCACCTCCCTTTACCTCCTGCACCTCAAGCGGCACGTTCCTGCCCACCTCTTGTGCTGGCTCTGCTCTTCTGATCCTTTCCCAAGCCATTTCAGCACATTGCACTGGTAGGAAGGTTACGGCGGTCTCCTTGTCGTAGACCAATGGTTTTCTGCTAATTTTAGCTCAGATATTACCTCAGTACATACATAAGTGTGCAAACTCCTTTATCCATGTTTCTCTCTTACTGGGAAAAAAGATAAGAGCAGCAACAATCTCTTAAAACAGCATTCAAATACTCGAACTAGAATGCTGAAGCTAGAAAACTTTTGCTCTTCATTAAGCAGCCCAGGTGAAGTTCAAACTAAATATTGGTTACTGGAAGCCCTCAGAACTGTCGGTAATCCTAAACATCCAAAAATACAAGTGCAAGATTACTATCACTATGATATGATTTACATTAGGATACATTGGGAAGACTACAGCAATCACATAAATTGATTATTTTACTTTTAAGTAAGTACACACACAAGCAGGATCCAATTAAAAAAGCTTTGCTCAACATACAGGAAGTGTATAAATCTGAAAATTAAATTGATGTAAAAACCCCTGTGGCATCAGCAGGGTAACAGGAAATTATTTAACAAAAAAAAAAAAAAAAAAAAAAAAAAGGGAAGAGAAAAGAATGAATGGTCTGGAAGGATTAACAAGATTTATTCATTTGTTTGGCATCAGTGCCTAAAGAGCAGCCAAAAGAGGTGGCTGGAAGAAGAGATACATATGTTCTCTTTGACACTGGCTTCAGCCTATTACTGCTACTCAGAACCTATGCCATCGCTCACCCACACTTATCAACACAATTATTACACAGTTACAGATTTTTTTCTACCAAAAAAAGGAGAAACGTACAAAGATTCAGTATTACATTAAAAGCCTAATAATGCATACGTGTGTGTGTATATTTACATACGTGTGCAGTAAAACTTGTACCTTTATCCCAAAACAAGCTGGGTATCCCACAGAGACAGAGGAACATGCTTTTCTTTCTGTGTATGTGCACAATGCTGTTACTGGGTCTGCATCCAGCAGTCATAATACTGGTTGTCAGCAGGGATGAAACTCCGTACTTCCAAAGATAAAGAGCTTCTAAAGCTTGAGCTACTGAAAGTTTTACGCTTTAGCTGAAAATTAAAGAAATCATACTTTGAGTGAGGAAGCAGAGTGAAACAGCATAAGCTACAGAGACACAAGTCACACGGAGGAACAAAACTGTATGTTAACTGCATAACTCGTCAAGAGATTTTTTTTTTTTAATACAGTAAAAAATATTTAGACATTAACAGCCAGGAGTCTAAAACAAATGGTGTCAGATAAAACCTCCCTTGACTCCAAGTATGTGAACTATTCGCAGCTCAGGCAATCGCTTCAGAGGGCTGTACAGCTGCTGCAGAACACGGAGGTGCTCTGGGGAGCCCGACTTTGCCTGGGACCGCCTGGCAGGAAAGCGGCGCTCAAGGGGAGTAAAGCCGACAGGGTCTGGGCAGCACCTCCACTTCACTGCTCAAGGTGGACTATAATTGCAGATGGCCAAATTATCTATCACCCCGTCTTTACAAAAAACCCTAAAATATACACAGCAACACTATTTATTCAGTATTTCACTACTGTTACAACACTAGAAAGTTTAGCTGGGATTTAATCTTTTCCCAAAGTCAGGACTGCATACTGAGTCAGAACTAAACCAGTGCTGTAGCTTAGCTAATGCGTAAAAGAAACATTTAAGCGTTCATTAAACATTTTTTTAAAGTCTCTCTGTAAAGGGAGATATATAATCATCTTTTTAACTTGTTGTTTTATACAAAGATTTGCCATGTAAACGACAGCTGATGCTGAGCCTCTAGGTAGCTGCATTTCAGTAAGCATCAGGGCTACTACTCCCAATACAGTCAGCATCGTGCAAAGTTTATTACAGCATTATACATCCACAGGTTGCTCCAGAACAGTTTCATCCACTGAAAATAGTATTTTGGCTACCTGATGTGTCAGCAAGAACAGGTGAATATTATGAACACATAACTGTACTGAAAATTTTCAAGCATTTCAATTATTTGCATCTCACTGTACTAGAAAACGTCCAAACTACAAAAAGAATCGTTACTGTAAGATTAGCACATGACACCCAAATCTGTGACATACACCTGCGAGAGGCAGTCTGGCACCGTTTCATCAGCCGAAGCATTTGCACGTCAGAAATTGCTCTGGCAGACCGAACGTAATGCCTGATGAGAGCTGACAGCCAGGGGATTAACAAGAATAGAAACAAGTAATTCCACCGTAGATTTTACCTGCCACTGACACAGGTAGAAGTATTTAATGAATTATTCCAGAGAGATGAGAAGAGTGACAGAGCCCTCCACCTGCCGTTGAGCGGCGCGGGCACCGTTTGATGCCACTTGTCACCTGTTAGCGTCCTGGACAAATCCTAGACGGGATTGCTGCATTACTCTCCTGGAAACGGGAATTAGTTTTAAGCAGGTGAAATGCAAACTGACTTCACAGCCCCTCACGGTAGGATTTTGATACTGAATATGGATATAAGCCTGTTTACTACCAGGACTTTGTATTTCGCTCCTTTCTGAAGCCGACGCGATTCGGCGGCTCGTTCAGGAATTCGTAACAACCCCCCGACAAGGGGTCCAAGCACTCGGACTTGCTGCTATTATTTTTCCTTAGAGGATCACCCTTTCATTCCCTTGGCTATCTGGGCGCCTTACTGAATATTCATTCTGTGATTTCACAGGACTACAGCAGTTTTTAGTTTGCCTCTGGATCAGAGATAAAATTTCTGAATAGAGCTTTGTAGCTTGGAGTGTTTAGCTTTCCTGTAACATCATTACTGAGCTAGCTACCCACATCCTAGGACATCAATTCCAGACAGTCTGCCAAAGATCAGATGAGATCCAAAGGACTACATTCATTAGCTGCCAAAAAAAAAGCTGGGGGGAAGGGATGGAAAATTGCCTACATCTGTGACAGTGGAAAAACAAAATACAATGTAGTTAAATATCAAAATACAAGCAAATATTTACTCTAGTTAAAAAATGAATGTAGGGAACCAAATTTTATTTTCAAAATACAAACAAACTCACTGAATATTAGACAGAAAAAAATTTTTTTAACAAAGTCTTATAACACTAAAGGAATATTGTCACTTGATATTTAGGTAACACTTTCATTTGCTTATGTTAGCACTGTGCTTTCGTAGTGCTCTGCTCCCGCAGGAAGAGCGAGAACTGCTTTTCTTGATTGTTCCATTATGGTGCCTGAATATTCTGCATTGTCTACAGATGGAGCTGTATATTAAAATAGTTGGTTTTGTACAAACAGCTCAATCAATGTAACACAGGGGTTAATCATCGTATTCATATGCTTGATTCCCTGTAATTACTGTGGAGAAAAAAAAGGACTTTGAAACAAGACCCCTTTCAGTTGCATGTTTTTCAGCCTCCTGAGATACTTGGGCCTTGAAAGGAGTAGAAAACATTTTACTTTCTTTTATTTTCACTAGTAAGCATCCACCTAAGTATCTTGAATGAAGTACGGGAGGATCTGGGGCATAAAACTGTTTCCTGGCCTAAGCTTTACTTACACTGATAGTTCATGCTGCAAATACAAACTCTCCTTTTTAAAACACCCTTATTCTATAGATGCTTTCTTTTACTGCCTCCATCTCAAAAGAGGCATTTGATTATTGTGTGCATGTGTATGTTGCTCACCCAGCAGCTGTTCAGTCTATGCCACTAACTCAACAGCAGCACAAGTGGCTGTACATTAAAGCAGCATACATTATCTGCCTGATTTATTACAAAATACATAAACATAACTGTTTTCCCCTGTGTTCTGCATACCCTTATAGGGTTAATTTGAATCATGTAACCTCACCAAAAATAAAATCCCTGGAATTTGAAGAACACAATATTGCTGATAATTGCTATTGCTAGCACACTGTTAACTAATACAATTTTACCTTGTTGAAATAATGTTTGTGATCTTACACACACATAGAAAGTTTGAGGGTATGATTTATTTCTTATATATGCTTTTGAGACCATATCTACAGTTTAAATATTTCTTTTCTACAAAGTTATTTTAACTTCATATAAACCTTTCAAAAGCGGTTTCAAAAGCCATTTGTCATAGTAAGAGAGATGTAGAAGAACACAGAAACTTTATTTTAAGCAGCTACTTAACAAAAGAAGAGTTCAGTCCAAAGAACAGCTCCATCAGTACTTCAGAGAGTAAATAAGGTTAGTTTGAATGAGAACATGGAACACAACCCACAGAACTTCGCTTGCCGACTGGCTTTTGTGCAAGCCAAAAAGCTGTTTAACATTATATATGGAGAATAATAGTGGATTATTTTCGTTACAAAATAATTTTTATAATAATCTGTTTTTATTACATTTTTATGATATCAAAACATATAAAAACATTTACATAAATATTGAAATAGAATATTTGAATAAGCAAGAGCATCTTTTCTTTTAAAAGACATTTAAGGATTGTAAAGACTATTTAAAAATTGTTTCGATGTCAGCGAGGTCACAGGACCCTGCCTTCCCTTGGAATTATTAACGCAGATGGGGCTTTGCGCCCCAGAGCCCCCGGGAGCTGGTTTGGAGCACCATGCCCAGAGCTGCCTGCTTCCTCCCCTGCACACCAGGGCTCGCGGCCCGGCAAAGAGCGATTTCCTTCCACGCTCAGCGTAACCCTGCACACCACCCCGGTACTCCTTTGCCTGGGCGCGCGCTGCCCCAGGGCTACTCGAAAGTGTAGCTTCAAAGCTCGTTCCAGAAGAAACTCGAGGATCGTTCAAGGAAAAAGAAAAACAAACTTGGAGGCATCTTTCAGCTGCTCTATCTACAGGCTGAAGTAAAAGGGGCCTCGTGAAACAGCAGACCAAATTCTCAAAAGGCACCCGGTGGTTCTCAAACGCACGGTGCCTTGGAGCGTATTTCAAAGGCAACGCCACGCAGCAGAACATCTACCCGAACAGCCCTGCACACCAGCTCCATTTCCTCCCTCTTCCTCAGCACCTACGTCTTTCACTTTGGTATATTAGCTCAATAAATTTCCTTGCTTTAAAAGAGGATGTAATAGGGAGCCTTGCTAACCACCAAAGTCCACATAATTAAGACCTAGCTTCCTATTTTACAAATCATTTTGACAATCCTTTATAGCTACTTAGCAGAATAACAGCATAAATACCACTTTTATAAATAGGAATCCTCTATTTAATACCTTTTCCTTTATTAAATCATTTAATATAATTACAGAGGAAATAAAATTTCCCTAATTTGAAGTCATACACACAACTTACACTCCTGAAAACTTTGACTTGCAGAGCTGTGTTTCACAAGTCACTTTTGACGCCAAAGAAAAGATTAATAAGTTCTGTCCCAAGCTCATATTAAAAGGTGAAACCAAGTCAAAAATGGAAGCAAATCAGAAAAGAAGTAATCCGCTACTGCGGTACGAAGCTATAAGACGGTTAGCTGGATACCTTAGGATAAAAGGGTGCAGCATGACGCCCCGAGGCGAACAGGAAAGCCCGTGTCCAAACATACGTTTTTGCAAACACCCACAGGGCTCTGCCAGGAGCGAAGCCACCGCACCGCGACTGAGCCGCCGCTGCGGATACCTGCTCGCCGCGGCCGCCGCCGGGGAGGAACGCGCCCCTCCGAGAAGCCCCGGCTGCTCAGCTCCTGCCACCTTTCGTTTTGCACTTTGGTGAACGGACTCTTCTACAAGGCTGGCCGTTCGCTCAAGGCTTGGGGGCAATTTAGTTTTAGCCATTACTAAAGGGGGGGGGAGCCCCTACGCTGAGCAGGAACCGTTCCAGCTTGAGATCTGTAGGCCAATTTAACTAAGAAAACTATGGGTTTTGCTTGTAGGAATTTCACCTCTTCTAAATAGCTAAGAAAAAAAAAAAGAGAGTCTCAGAGGGACAAAAACTCAACATTCTGTATAAAGATGCTCTAGAGAAAGTCCTGAAATATCTCTATATATTTACACACATATATACACATTTATTCCTTTGGTGTCTTGTATAAAGGCTGCGAAATAATTCAATCTTCCTGCAAAACAACTCAGTCTTCTACACCCAGATGCTATTTTCAGTAGATAAAAATATGGTGAATATGTGCTTATTTGTTTGATATTCATTGCTCTCTTCTGTAATGTCCTTGCTCTGAGAAAATTGAAACTTGTATTAATTAAGGAAAGTTCATTAGTTCAACTGATTCATTAACCTTTTTTGGAAGATGTACACTAAGGACCAAATTAATCAGCATTCTGAAATCAAGTCACTATCTAATCCCTGTGTATTAATTTTAGAAAGTATTTTTTAATAAAGATGTGCACAAAAACAGCGTATATCATTCTGGGAATATTTATTTCTTACTATAACTCCTCAATGGTCAGCTCTCATACAAAAATATATTTGTTACTTATTTAAACAAAAGATCGATATAAGTAACTATCTGGGATTTCAAATCTCCTTTCATGTGTTTCTAATTTGGAAGTATTAGGCTGTGCCCTCCTCCAACTCTATCATCATCCCCTAAGAAGTCATCTTACCACCAAATTAGTCCAATCTCTAGTTAAAAACCATCACCTGATCTGTCTCTTAATCACTATCAGCCAAACAAGTTCCTTGATTTTAAGCACAGTTTTTAACTATCAGGTCCTTACTAAACAACTTAATTTTACTTGGAAGGGCACATCTGAGGGTGTGATAAATTCAGATGCATTTTGATCCAATTCTTTTTTTGGCTGTGGACAGCTCCAGTAAGGCTGTAACATGCAGAGCTAGTAGGACTGCCTGTTATTAAAACTGCCTAATACCTTCTAGGGTATCTTAATTTGCATTTATTTACAAAAATAACAGTAACAAAAAAGACTTGACCAAATGTTAGTAGATCTGTTCAACCATTTATGGCCATCTAGTTCGTTACTAAATGAATGAAAAGTAGATTATTGTAGATTATTTTGACCATATTAAAATCTTCTAGTGACATTTAATTTCAAATTTTCTATCAGTTCCATGGTTTTGACTGAGACAGTCATTTCCAAAACAAAGAGGTAATCATAACTGCCTGTTCAGCATAACAAATAACTGATAATTAATTGCATTCATTTATTTTAAACTACTGATAGACAGACACCTGAGTGGTGTATATAATATATAAGTATAATGGTTTATATATAATAACAATGTATAATGGTATATTTGGCTTTGTTTCTTTCTATAAACAATACATAAATATCTGTAAACTGGCATTATCATGCCTTATTTATTCTGTTAGGACCAGAGTAGGACAGTCAGTGGTGAACTTCTGTGTTTTCTGTGACTTTTTTATTGCAAGAGGGTCAATAGTCTCTGTGATAACAAAACCAAATACTCCAAAAACAACTGAAATGGACTTTTTGATTGTGATTGCTAGTCATGACTTAATTCAGCCCTGATCAAATGACATCACACTTACATGTGATGTGTGTGAAGTACCAGTGATGAATTTTCTTGAAACGATAAATTTTCAAAACAATTTCACAAGGAAATACTTGGTGAGCTGTCTAGTCACAACTGAGATTTTGAGCTGCGGTCACATCTTTCATGCCAGAACCCAAATCAAAACCACATGAAATCTCTCTTGGCTAGCAATGATGTGTGCCACTGGCAATGGATAGCTTTGCACAAGCTCACACTTACTTGTGTGCAGAGCCAGGGACTTCGTTAGCACACAAGACATGCTTCTGTATGTGACCTAATGCCCTAATCTCATTAGCGCAAGTCACATTTTCATTACTTTCCTGTTTCTTATTGCTGTGCAGTTTTGTCAAAGTGCTAAGCACTACACACTTCCAAAAGCAGTTCTGTTATTCAGATTCAAAACTGTAAAATAATTACAATAATTTTGGGGGAGAGGGAAAATAGTGATTAAAAGACTACAATCTTGTCTTTTAAATATCCTTACAGACTAACCAAAGCAACTCTTCAGAACTCACTCTAGGAATGGTTCATATAATATTTAGAAGCTAATATATCTGCAAGAAAGAGCATTCTGCTTTGAAATTAATCCAAGCTGTCACTTTTCCATTACTGTTTACTAACTTTTTTCCAGGCATTATCACTAAGTCCTAACTGTTCAGCAAAAGACTGCTACCTGCACTCATCCATTTGGTTAACTACTAATAAGTAATTAAACTAACTAGCTGCAGGAAAGCTACAAATAAAATTCTTCTCTTTCCCTTGGTCAAGAAGAAATTTGGTGCTGCAAATTTCAGATAAATGTGAACGCTAATGGCGTTGCAAGGGTATGAAGAGGAACAATAGCCAAAAGTGCTGTTATAAAATTCCTTCAATTTTGCAGGCTGGAACTACAAGGACCCAAGTTAATCTTTATTGTTAAAATTTGTGAAAACATCCACCTGCACAGGTGCCCCTTCGATGGTCACCGACCCAGGGCTGAAGGTCAGAAGGGGCAACACAATCTGCTGCTAGCTGCACAGCAGTCTCTTCCCTCCCTCCTCTGGCCCCTTTTACTTATGAATCTAAAGAGCAATCTGTGCTAACTTCATTCTATTTTCCTTAGGGAAAGTCAAACTCTATTCTGTGTGCTCTCTTTTAATAGAAATATTGGATACCACATCCCCAGAGAATCTTGAAAACATTTAAAAGGAAAGAATACACTTGACCATATATCTCAGTCTGATGGAAAGATACTTCATGCAAGTAATATAAATAAAATATTAATTTTAAGGTAATGGAAAAAGTGCCTTCTCAACTTTCCTTTCAATTTCAATGAACTCAGGAGAAAAATTCCAGTAAGTTTTGAATTTTCTTATCAGCAATAAACTGTTAGCAAAAAAAAGTCTTCTCAGATCTTCAAAGATGTTTAGACATTCACATCTCTGCTAAAATCAATAAATTAGGAGTCATAATTCTGAAAATGTCTTTGAAATACAGACTGTCATCAATTTAAGTGATGATTGCATGTGTTTTTACAAAGCTAAATGAAAAACTTTTATACGTTCAGTATATTTGCATTAATTAAACACAGTTCATGTGGATGGCTAGATATAACCCAACTTCATGCAAATATTAATTACTAGTCAATCTTTAGGAGCGTTTCAGTGAGACATACAATTTATTTTAGTGCTGCTGTACACCTAAAGCTGATTTCACTGAGGTCATACTCAAGGCAAAATCACACCACATAGCAGTAAGCCAGTATAACTGAGTATTAAATCAATGGTGTCTCACATAACTAATAAATTACAAGTGTGCTATCAGACCATCTGCTCAGAGTGAAGCATGATGAGTTGCAGTGCTCATGCTGACTGACATTCTGGTCTGAACATCCAGTCAGTAGTAGTTCACCTTCTTAGCTACAACAAATACTTCACTCATAATACATATTTACAACATTGGCCACAGGGCCAATAAGGGCCCACAGGATAAGGGGAAAGTTCATCTTCATCCCTCCATAATCCTTTGCACATCACCTACTAAAGTCTCCAGTGAGTGGAAAAAGTAAGCACAGTTTAGTTTGCAATTGATCGCACTAAGCAAGTAATTTTATAAAATTGAATTGACAGTTTAATACTCTTCACCCAGTTTTTATGCTAAAGAACTAAACCATCACATCAGTGAGAGGCCATTTCTAAACCCTTATAATACAATGTATTATACAATGTAATATACTCAGAAGGTCACATAACTGATCTGATGGACAGGTGCTATACCAACAGCTTTTACACCATGTGAAAGTTGGGGAGAAAACCACAATGCTTAGGACTTGTTCATCTGAGAAGAGTTTCTTAGCTGTTTGCCTTTGGTTGTAACATGGCTGAGCCAGATAATCCTCTGCTCATGGCACGCAGGATCATAGTCTTCTTTGGGCATACTTTGGGATCTTTCACAGAATATACTGTGCACTTATATTTTTAGTGTAAGCTATTTATTGTTCTCATCATAATACTGTGTATTTCAATATCACTTTTCACCTAGGGATCCCAAAATGCTTAAAAACATGACATGAGTAAGCTTCAAAACAAAACACAATTGCTCCTTTTTATACAGATACACACCCAAAATCATGTTCTTCATTAATTTGCAGCCATTCTCAAAGCTTGGTAAAATGAAGACTGGAAGAGTGCATGATGGCTTTCAGGGAAACAAATTGCCATTTGCTGGTGGAACAAGTTATCTGAGATGACTTTTAGTCAGAACATGTCTGAAATGGTAATGGTCTAATACCAGATATCTAATGTAAACTCCAGTGATACCCCACCTCAACAGTCTTGAACAGTATTTTCAGTTTGAAAAGCCCACAGTAGGAGTTACGAGAAAAAGTCTCATAAGAGCTCAGGCATAATATTTAGTGGTTTAAGAAACAAAGTACGGAACAAAAATATTGGGCTACTATTTGCCTGATTCACTTTAAACAAGCAACTGAATTTGAAACTTTCATGCAGAATTCCTACTGGACAGATTTGCTCACTTGGCAATTTGACCCCAGCTATACCATGAAGGATGATCAGCACAAAAACCTCAGAGTCCCAGCTCCAAATCCAAAATATGATGTCAGTAGGTGAATCTACAGTAAGGGGTCATTCGAAGCACAATCACCGCAAAGGTTAGGTCGCAATGGTAGTTTTACAGACTTCGGCTGTACCACAATGCATAATCTTATAAGAAGTCTGCGAGATTGTTCACTGAGCTGAGTTGACAAATAGAGACACTGAGTAATTCTCCTAGACCTCCCAGGCTAACATATGCTAACCAACCAGGTACGTGATAATGCAGTAAAACAGATTTACTTCTAACACACAATGCACACATTATATCATCCAAGTAGTATAACTGGGAACACATCTATAAAACCTTTGCTTTTCTAAGTAAACATGTACTATTTCAATCAACAATAAGGAGATGAAAATACTATCAACCGTGAAATGCTGCGAGTGCTGCTGCTGTGCCCAAGGCAGGAACTCGGGGCATCGAGCCTGTCATTCGCCTTTACTGTCACTCGCCAGAAGAGTAAATGGGGCAAAGAAATAGTAGAATCACCTGTGTGCTGCTCTGCATACCAGGCTGCTTGAGATTAGTGATGGAAGTTGGAAAAGAGATTTCCGTCACCCAGGTAAGCTAGCACAGACTGGAAGCACTCACCCCGCTGGAGGTCCCCTCACCAGTACCTCACAGGTAACGTGGGTGGCGCGCAGCCGCACACCAGAGAAGCGTTACCATCCAGCCACATCTCTTCCATTGCCTCCAAGACACAACAAAGGATGCAAGAACATCTAACACGGTAACATTCCTCCAGCACCCCACAAAGCCCCAGGAACCCCTACTGAGCACGGGTGTCCCACACACCCTTGAGCCTCCGGCACCTCAGGCATTGCCCCATGCTACCGTTTACCACCGTGCTTGAATGAAGTTGCTGCAAAAGGGAAACTGCAGCCTGGGGGAAGCTGCCCTTGCTACATGGCCATGGGACAGAGCAACAACCTCAGCCAAGGACGGACACACACAGCCAGACCCAGATGTTCCTGCCTGCAAACTAACCCTGCCTCAGCTCAGAGGTATGGGACATGCGCTTTTGCCCATGAAAAGAAGCTGGTGTGAGCCTCCGAGGTTCACGTGCTGACCTGTGAAGACCTATTTCGCAGAAAGGTCCGAAGAGGTCGCATAGGGCAGACCTGCCCACTTGCACGCAAACACCTCTGCTCTTCCACGAGGTCTGCAGAGCCAGGCCCCAGCCCAGAGCCCTGTAGCAAACCACCAACGGCGCCGCGGCTCCCTCCCCTTCATCTGGGCCAAGGGAACTTCACCCTGCAAAGGGCAAAAGCCAAGACCAACAGAATTTGGTATGGAGATTTCAGCAAAACCTTCCTGCTATATTTTCATACTTTGTCCGGGGTCAGGGCTCCTCTCTGCCACAGCATTTACTGCCAAATAAATTAAAGCATTTTATATCATAACAGTAATCAGGTTAGCAATTACAGTAACTGGGGAGGCGGGCTCCCCTCTAATGTTTGTATTGCATTACGCATTAAAAGCATGATCTAATACGTTTTCGAGTAAGATGCTACATTTAAAAGACAATGTCTCTTTTTTTACCCAGTGATTAAAAAAAAACCCCACAGAGTTAAGCCACCAAAAAACAAAGACACTGAAGTCTTTTCTTTTTCAGTATTGAAATGATGTTCTTAACTGTTTATAGAATAGCAACGAAATGATTTTGCTCAACAGAGAACTGCAGAGAGCAGCAAGTAAAGTCTGGCAGAGGTTGGCAGTAAACTCCAAATTTACAATCCATAACGCACCCATGTCTTGACATAAGAATTACTTTTATTGAAAGCATTGTATATTCTCCAACAGAGTCAGAAGCCAAGTTGTTCCACAGATGGCATCTATAATGAAAACAAAGTCTAGCAACCGTAAGACAACTTCAACATTATGGCAAAACCCAGTGGGGGGGGGGGGAAAAAAGGGAAAAAAAAAGGAAACCTTTACTGCTAAAATTCGTTTAACACAACACTGTATATACAATGCTGTAGAGTTGATATCATACACAAGAACTCCACACATATTTGCAAATACATTTTTTGCCAAAGATAAAAACAAAGTAGTGAAGGGTATCCTCAGTTGTTATACAACTCAAGTTCAAGGTGAATTTTAAATGCTAGATTACAGGAAGCAAAAAAAAGTCAACAAAATTTACTCAGACAGCAGACCACAAAAGCTGAAAAAACAAGTAAGAAAAGGAAGCTTAGAATCTAAAGTTAATGTAAGAGGGATACAAGAACTCTTCCTTTCTAAACAAAATGTCTTTATATCTAGTAATTATTGTTCTGCCCTTTGTTAAAAAAATCTAAGTATCTAAAAGATTGATGTAAATGAGAAGAAAGTTTCCTCACTTTATACATATATTTATATATATACATACACACACATATATACACACACATGTGTACACATATACACACATATAAAAATCACATCTGAATTATACTACTTATGAGGGTGTATTTTATTCAGTATAATTAAAGTAACTCTTTTCAGAGTAGAGATCTTAAAATAAATATTCCCAAACAAAGAAAATCAGAAAAACGTATCAGCTGGTTTATTTTAAATATGTCAAATAAATTGTATATCATTTTCTAAGCCAAGGTTCCTATGATTGGAAGATACAGTGAATATGAAGACAAATAATAATGATAGGAAAGGATTCTAAACAAAGGTGTATGAATATTGGCATGTCCTCATGTTCACTGATACGGTGACTTTACTCAGTCTCTCTTTTGCCAAGTTTAATTGCTATTGTTCTTATTTTCTATTTATATAGTATATTCATTTAATCAATGTCAAGTGAAAACTAGCATGTTCAGCTAATGGTAGAAGGATTTACTTCTCTTCCTCCTCTTAAAATCTATTTTATTCTTGCCTTTCCATGACTCTAAGACTTCAGGCTGCAGTAGATACTATGTTCTGTAGTACATACTTGGTACTAATGAATCACAGCCTTCGACAACCTGAGTGAAATGAGTCATCCTAATGACACCTCTTTGCTACACTACATTATCTGTCAGCAGGATCTCAAATAGCAATACTTACCATAATAGGGCAGCCGCTGCTATTCTGTATTCGACTCTTTCTTGTAAGGACTGAGAAGTTTTATTATTTGTAGTGCTCATAAAAGAAAGCACAAGAAGTCTTTTTTTATGACCAAAGAGTACTAGAAATTGGTTGCCCTAAGATGTCCCATCTCAGATTCACACTAAAAAACATTAATACAAGTATTCACTACAATATGCAGTACTGCTCACAGAGACTTGAGCAATTTTGAAGTACGTTCATATGCAGTCTCCTTATTTCCAGGTGAAATGTCATATTTTTATATTGTGTATATAAAAATCTGTGCAAGTATGAAAGTGGTACTAGGACTTAGGTAGTTTTTTCTTTTCTTTCACTGTTCATGCTGCTTTTCAACATGATCAATAGATCAAGAAAGATCATTCATTTGAGATCTGTGTACACTTGCTTTACAATTATAAATTCTTTATATACCCAAATACGTTAAAACAGCATGTATATACACATACATACATATAAGCAGTCATGCACACAATTATTAATAACTATATGTCAGCCTACTACTAAACACAAGTCCTTTATACTAGAAAACAGTATACACCTATTGATTTCCATTCTAAGAAACTGGGTTTGCATCAAAACATGTAGAAACAAATTTTGTCTGTACATCATGTTCAATATGGTAAAATTTAAACTAAAAGAGAGGAAGTTTGATTATGCAAAGACAAAAGGTGGTAATTCAGTAGCAAGTATGAAGAGGTTGGTTACTTTCAGTCTCAGAACTCATCTCTGGAGTTGGTTCTTCCTGCACTATAAACTGCTATTAACAGCCAGCAGGTCAAGGGAGGTGATCCTGCCCCTCTACTCAGCCCTGGGGAGGCCTCATCTCGAGTACTGCGTCCAGTTCTGGGCTCCCCAGGACAAGAGAGACCTGGAGCTACTGGAGAGAGTCCAGCGCAGGGCTACGAGGATGATCAGAGGGCTGGAGCACCTGCCCTATGAGGAACGGCTGCGAGAGCTGGGCCTCTTCAGCCTGGGGAAGAGAAGACTGAGGGGGGATCTGATCAATGTGTACAAGCACCTGAAGGGAGGGTGTCAATAGGACGGGGCCAAATTCTTTTCAGTTGTCCTGTGTGACAGGGCAAGAGGCAATGGGCAGAAACTGAAGCACAGGAAGTTCTGCCTGACCGTGAGGGGGAATTTCTTCCCTGTGAGAGTGACGGAGCACTGGAGCAGGTTGCCCAGAGAGGTTGTGGAGTCTCCTTCTCTGGAGATCTTCAAGGCCCGCCTGGATGCAGCCCTGTCTACCATGCTCTAGGTGACCCTGCTGAGCAGGGAGGTTGGACTAGCTGATCTCCAGAGGTCCCTTCCAACCTTACCGATTCTGTGATTCTATGATTCTATGAAAAGTAGTCTTTGGAAAAAAGATCATACAATCCTTTTAGGAATTCACAGCACTCTCACAATCTAACTGCAATAGTAAGCAGTTTAAAACATAATTTGTTTTCTGAAAATATTTCTTGTCAGTACCTCTGTTTTCACATTTTGTTTCTACACTGCTGTGTAAATTAGCTTTTTCATTCATTTGGTCTGTGCTGAAGGCTTGCATTGTTTACAGTACCATTTAAAATGAATGAATGAATGATCACAGAGAGATCTCTTTTCAGATTAGTAACTTTGAATTTCACTCTAAAAGTATGGTTGTATTTCTCAAAATTCTGTATATAATCATTTCATAGTGAATGTCACTTCATAACAAGAATACAAATAACCTTTTTCCAGCTACTGAAGATAGGAAAAAAAAATCAGTCAGTCAACACCAGCATTTTCACAGATTATATGATTTCCTTACACTATGCTGTCCAACATAATTTAACATAACTCAGAAGGATTTGGGAGGTTTCCACTTCTCTTAGAGGAAAAGAAAGGGAATTTTAATAAAGCAACTGGATTTTAAAGTTATGATCTTGAAAGTATTTCAGTTGTCATGTATTATGCCTGTACTAAAAAGTGTTTGAAGTTCCTTTGAAGTTCTGTCCACTTGCTCTTATAACTATAGTATTACTTGCACTCTTGTTTTCCCTCTGTTGTCAAGAGTTTATATAGAAAAGTAAGTCTTGCTTGGAAGCATGAAAACACACTGTGAGAGCTGAGTGAATGCTGCATAAAGTCCAACTCACCTGAACTTGAGATGTCTACTCTAATCCTCAGAACAAGGAAAAAAAAAAAAAAAAAAAAACTACAAAGGTCTTAAACCTAACCCAAGAGAACCAGAGATTTCATCGAGTCTCATGAAGAAGAGTAATCCCTTTTAGCTGCAGTAACCCTAGTCATCGAAGGTACAAACTCTAACTGTTTATTCTGAACACCTAGAACTTCAGAAGTGGCATCAAGTCTTCTCTTGAACACACACGCTTAGCCAAGCGGTACAGAAAACAGCACCAGCTGAGCAGAACAGCTCCAATTTGCTTGTGAAGAAGCAAATAACCAAAGCAAATAGCTCACTGCCTTGCAGAATTAAACTAGAAACAATAGGAATAGCAAATATCATGGAGGAAACCAAACCTTGTTTGCAAGCAGCCTCTGAATTGAAAAGGAGGTGAAGTTATTTGATCATGCTGGTTTCCCCTCAGAACATTACCTTAAACTGTTCTGACTCACCTCAGTCAGATATAATTCACCTAATCACTGCTCAAAAAAAATTTATTATTTAATAATAAAATTTTCAAAAACATTCAATTCAAGAGAATGGTGCAAAATATTATTTCCATTTACCCCAGTTGTACTATTCATAGGTGACTACCTGCCATTGCATGAAAGGACACCAGCCCTGCGTTTCGGATGGCTGCATGGGACTAGGAAGCTCTCCCCTCTTTGGCATAGCGGGGTGCTGTAGAAAGCACTGCTCTGCTGCTGTCACTTGAAACCAACACGTCTGAAACACTGATCCAGGCAGCTACACAAGAATTACTACACAGGATAACCCATTTTGTAGAACAGTGCATGAGTAGCCTGCCTCAAATTCTCCATCAACATGCAAAATTCTGCTTGTTTTTAATAGTCTCCCAGCTTCAGTATGTTGAGTTCAATAATACTTTGGGACAGGTCTTAGCTGATATTTTGTAGGCATGGCAAAGACTGCTCATAACCAAGGTGCTATAAGGGCTAAGTGACATTAGTGATATTATAGTATTCTATGAATATTGTAATTTGACCTTGGAATTGTTTATAAAAACGTACACTATTTGTACCTTAGATGTTTTAGTTTGGAAACCTTTTAATTGCTTTATTTGTTTTTATAAAATTGCTTATAATCTTTTATTTAGAAAAAAAGACTGCAGAGATTTATCATAAACATTTATGTTTGATAAGCACAACTGGTTGAAAACTTCAGTATATTTTCATGTTTCAGACAAGTTTCAGTTTGCACAAAAGAGTTTAAATACCTCTCTACAAAATCCATAAAACTCCCTGAAATCCCATTTTAAATGGTTTCTTCTCATGTTAAATTATTATTCCAGTTGGCCTTAGTTTCATCATTTTGGTATCTCAAATACAGACACCTGTGGCTTATCTCTACATATAGATTTTAGAAAATTCATTACTTCTCTATGCATGAAGTCTTTATTTTCAGAATGTTGTTTGCACATCAGTGACTGTGTTTATTTCTGTTCTTGCACCAGATTAGAGATAGCCAGTGAACTCTAAGAATTCCTTCTGCAGGTTTATACAAAACTGTTTTTCTCAGCTGGAGGTATGAAGTACACAGTGCAAGATATATTTACCCATTTTCAACATAACATGAGGTATCTTTGCTATTGATACTGTTAAAGCTGCTGTTACAAATACAAATGAGAATATTACAATACTGTTGGTGTATAACTCTTTGGTTACACAAAATGAGACACATCGCTTTTTCTAATTTACCATTTTACCATACATCTGCTAGAATGTTATGAATAAGCTGAGGCTCAATGAGGGAACTGCAACCAGATAGTCTTCCATGCAAATAATATCTAAAATGCTTTATCTGTAATTTTAATATTTTTATTTCAAGGAGCCAGGAACTGCAACACCAAGTCACCACTGAGATCAAACTGTAACAAACCATCCCACTTTGAATATACTCCATAAGTCAGGGTAAGTTTATTAAAAGCTTTAAACACTTATAAATCTCCAGGGAAACGTGACTTTAATGCATAGCATTTAAAGTCAAATCATTGGTGTAATAAAAAGGCTCCTTCCTGTAACCTCCTGGGACCCAAACGTTGGCTCAGATGATGAACTCCTTTATCATACTCACTTTAATTGTAGCACATCTTGAAATGATTAGATCTATTGTTAGAACAGGCCTTGTCAGCAGCTAGGACACAGTGATTAATAGAAACTTCTCCTTAATTCCTTAGGATGTAAAAGTCTAAAGTCACAGTTGAGCACTAGACCCCAATTATTAGGTGATTAATGAAATTGTAATTGCCACGCTTTTGTTCACATTTATCACCATGTTTACTATTAATCGTTAGAGGTAAAGCACAGGAGAAAGGAAAACACCGTGCAAGTGCTATGCTATGGGTAGACGGGAGAGGCATGAACGGGTCAGGGGAATATTCTCCCGTGTAAAACTGCATGTTCTCCAATGACTGCAGCAGAAACGTACTGTTCGCGACAGGTTAACAGGACTTAGTAGGTACCATATTGCCCCAGTGACAACAAGAGCTCCTGGTGCCAGCACTTGAAAGACAGATACAGATCAGCTGGTCATGGAGACAGAAGAAACAGCATCCAGAAACCCTGTCAGTTAATGTAGTGATAATTCCAAGTAATAGGATTCCTTAGACTTTTTTAATTATGCAGATAGACATTATATATATATATATATACGCATATATACAGACACACGATGTGCGTGCCTGTATGTATCTAGACTGTGTCTACACAGAGTCCTGCAGCATCTGACCTCTCCGAGTACAGCATCTTTGCAGCACGCTCTCCGGTAGTCTGCAGCAGCACTGGGTTGCCACCAAAGCTTGTTCCAGGTCCCTGACATTTTTGTTCACTGATGCCTTTCTTAAGTTTTTGAGGTCACGTTTTCCAGGCTTGAACACTTCCCAAAGACACAAAGCGGCCAACACAGTTCCAACACACAAGAACAGAGTGAATAAATCCATTGCCAATAAAATATACATTTGAAAAAACTCGAGAACTGCTTTAGCGCTGTAACAGGAACATAAGGGAAGGTCAGATCCAAGAACTATGTTTCCATCTTGATTGATCAGATTTTACAGAAAGAATAATTATTTTTTTCATAGTTCAAAGTCCTATGCAAGGCAAGGAAAGGAGCAAACATGACCAAAGAGCAAGGGTGAGGTCCCTTTAGTCTCCTTTGACATGAATAGTGCTTTTAAGACTCAAGGGTCTGCCTACCCTCACCCTCCAACACCGGGGGGAAGAGAAGGGAGGAGGCCCAGATCGCGCACCCTCCAACAGGACCGGGCCCAGCCAGGAGCAGGCGTTTACCCTCTCCCGCCGCGCAGCCGCTCCTCTATTCACACCCTGCAACACGTATTCACACGCTGCAGTTACCCAGTGTAACGTAAATGACTATTTACTTTGCACTGATCTATGCCAGATGAAAAATCACCGAGATTTATATCTTGTCTGTTTATATAATAAATGGCTTGTTTCTACTGAATTTGATGCTTTTCCTCAGCTACTTGAAATTTGATTAAATAACAAATCACTCATAAGACCACATCGAGGTAAGTTGGAAAGAGCAGGTCTGCCACACACGCCACCTCTGTAGTAACATCCGAAGCACAGACCCTGTCTGCTGTGCTTACATGCAGAAAGTCCTGATTTCTATGATCAGCCATTTTTGAGCAAGTCTAAAGCTCTGATTGTGTATACATTTTTTTTTTTGGTGTCAGTTTAAGCAACCATTGCTCAACTTTCATCCCATGAGTTTTAACACCTTAGGCGGGTAGGAACAACACTTGTTAATTTTCATAATACTATGTTTTAGGTTCATAGGGAAAAAACACAGACCTTACTAATCTTTGATGCAATTCATCTCAGCATATGCCAAAGTGTGCTAAATTGTGTGAGAGAGGATAATAAATAACTACAGTGCATGACAGAGTAGGAATAAAGTGCTGTGGAGTTATATTACACTGTTCAATCAGACAGTTGGGGCAGTTAATATACGAGCTCAAGGCTGGAACATCAATCTTGTCAGCTGTCGTGGCACCCCGTAACGGGTACGCTGAGCATTCCCGGCTCCTCACTTGGGTGAGGAGGAGAAGAAAAACGTCTTAGAAACATACAGAAATAAGCAGTAACATTTCAGTCAGGTTACCCCATTTATTTCCTATAAGCCTGCAAGAAAATATTATGGTAAAATCTCACCGTGAGATTGGAGCCTAACAATTTGGCACTGGAATTGCACAGCATCTCTCGTTCCCACGTGGAAGCTAACAGACATATCTGGCACCTGGGTTGCAGGTTTGGCATCTGAAAATTTTTTTGTTTGGTTTTTTTTTTTTTTTTTTTTTTTTTTTTTTTTTTTTTTTTTTTATTTTTTTTTTTTGACAGCAGACTCTAGTTACTTGCGATTCTTCCCACTGCAAATTGCAACAGAGCTGCCTTTCCACCGTTTCTTAATCTGAAAGCTAGGTACTGACTAGGCACTAGAAAGCTACTGACTTTAAGCACAGAGTGCTGCTTAAAACAGAAAAGCATTTTTTTTTTTTTTAAAAAAAAAATAATCTCTAGTTTCCACAGGAGGACCAAATATTCTGTTCTTTTCTCCTAGTGGTAGTTTAATAATCATTTCATAGTAAAGTAATAGAGCATCATCTAAATGCTAGGAAAGACTTTAAAATTATATTCAGGTTCTAATAATTCATTTCTAATGGTGAGAAGACAGTTATTCAACTAATATTTAGTCTAATAGCCATTTTAAAGAATTTCTTTTCTACTAAAGCTCACAAATTTTCTTCCTCTGGAAAAGATATTGCTGGTGTTTAATGTGGTAATGAGCATATTACTCTTACAAGAATCTCTGGAAGATTAGTACATACTCCTACCGAATGAATTTCTTTCACATATGTACACAGCACCCCTTATTTTTCTTATATACACATGCACACAGTAATTTTACTTATTTTGTATTGTGAGGGAAATCACACAGGTTTAGTTCACAAGCATAGCAGAGCTATTTTAGAGATATGAATTCAAAATATGATTTACTCTTCAGAAGAAGTTACTTTGCATAGGTTAATCACATATGTAAAAATACAGTCATCAAAATACTCTTCTCTGGATTCCTTAGCAAATTGATAACTGTCTGAATCATTAACCATGTGAGGACTCTATATGTAAAATGAGGAGCTTCAAGTTGGAAAAATTCTTTGCAGCTGTGGGTTCACAGTGCAGTAAATTCAGACTCTCACCACAGTGAGGCAGGTTCCCTGGTTAAGTAAAAGAAGCTAGCTAGCTACCTAGATATAGAAGATGTACCATAGAAAGACACACTTTAAAAGAAGCCCAAATTTAATAACTTCTTGAAGAGATTAGGGGCTTTCTAAATAATACAGCACATGTTATAAAGGGTCACATTTATACCGACTTTAATGGACTCAGGAGGGAAACTACAGTAGTTGTCTTTGATCTATTGGCCTATATTAAACAGCAATGTGCTGGAGCAGAGGGAAATGCCCTACTTTATTCCTGAAAAATATGTATGCATATTGTCAGAAGGAACATTCTTTATCCTGTGGCAGTCTATTATATAGGAAGGATTAAAAAAAAATAAAGGAAACAGACAAGTATGTCATTCGTCCAAAACTGCACAGAATGGTTAAACTGCTGAGCAGCAATTTTCACAGAACTTTTGCACCAAGTATTTTTTTTTGTCCAACAAAATGCTCCTCTTTAAGCTGGGAAGCAAAGTGAAAAAGGGTGCATAATAATTAGCTATCTTCAGATCAAAGATATTACAAGGGAAAATAAGATTTCATGGTAGATATTAAAGCATACGCAGATACAGGCAAAGAACAGACATAGGCCATGTTTTCCCTCTCCTGAGTCAGCACTCAGGGTTGCTGGTTTCTCCCTGTAGATACCTGTATCTGAGCATCGAGGTTCTGCAGAAGAAACATCATAACATGGATGTTACATGAGCTTCACTGAGACACGAGTAAGAAATAAAGTACTTCTGTACAAACTTCATACTCTTGCAACTGATGGTAGCGTTCACAAACATCCTGAATGTTAGAAAGTGTTACAACTACATCAAAACTATTCCAACTAAGCCACGACCACCATAATATTAAAGTTCTGTTAGGAGGCGCTAATAAAAATTCCCATTCCAAACACAGGCAAAGAGATACAGGTCTGTTCTCAAATTATGAGCTCCTTTTCTTCTTACTTCCGAGCACAAGTATCAAGGGAAAAAGAAAAGGCTTTCCTATTGCATATTCTGAAACTGAGTTTTCCTTCTTTTCCTGTAGGCTCACATTGCACTGTAGCATTACAGTCTCTACTATATAGCACTTCATGCTGCCACAGCTAAAGGTGTTGCACATCTGTTAGTAATCAGAAGAATTTAATAATTTTCCATCAGTGCAGGCAGCTAGCATTTAAACCATCACAGTTTCTATAGGAAAGCAGAGTGAACACTTGTCGCTGGTCAGAGGAGCTGCGGACAGGAGCAGCAGCACAGCAGCTTCCCTCTGCATGCAGAAGCAGGTCCCTCGGCAGCAGATGAAATTCTAGTTAGAGCTCCCTCACAACACAGATATCATAGGTGTGCTGGGCTAGTCATTTCTGTTATTATAAACGACCTTTCAGGAATTGAAAAAAATGTAGCTTGTCAGTTGAGACTTGTAATCGTTATCCATTCAGCGAAAGGATTTAACAGGGCTGCTGGGGCGGGGGGGGGGGAACAGATCCCCTTCTCCCTGATCTCAGAAAGACACAAGTGCTCTAAATTAACAATTACCTTGGACATTTAGACATCATGGGAGATTTCCAATAGTGCTGTATTACTATGAAAGTCAGTTCTTAGGAGAATTTAAGAACCACAGTCAACTGAGTCTGAACAGAATATGTGTAACAGTTTGGTTACACCACCACCACCACGTTATTTCTGTCTCCTCCCCGGAGCATCGTCCTAAAAACGCCTGGCGAATCTCTCTATTTGGGTTACGTGTGCGTTGGTTCAGGCATTTAGTGGCAGCCCTTCGACCACCCTCCGGGTTCAAGAGGCAGATGAAACACAGAGGTGCACACCTCCACCGCATGTAGAGGGCGCATCAAAAATTCACTACAGAAACAAAGGCTCTTAATACCCTGTGTAACCCAACGGGAGCTGCAGTGCCTGGTGGCATTGCTACAACCTTCAGCGGGAAGTTATTTTAATACACTCCCTTACAATAAATTCAAATTTTTCCTTAAAAACATATAATCACTGATGGTTTAAACCTTCAGATGCCTATCTACACGTTCACATGTAATCTTCTATCATGTTTGTTACTGACATCACATGACAAAACTTGCATTCAGAATCTAAAAGACAGGTGACACTACTGGCTAATTTGTATCAAGATACAAACACACAATTATGAAACAAGTAGTGAAAAGAAAAAATTGTAAAGAACATGATTACCAGTAAAACTGTTGAATTTGCCCATTGGAAAAAAAGAAAACAAGGTTACCACTGCTAATCACAGTCTTGGTATATCATCAGAAACCTAAACAGCACGAAACTACTCTGTTCACAACAATATCACTGAATTACCAAATCTTATCATGCTCCAAGGAGGGCTTGAGCCTTTAAAGCTAACGAGAGCATCCTCCTTCCCCTGCTCCCTCCCACGTTACTCATGCTGCCACGGCCACAGCCTTGCTGTCAAGGCAAGTCGAAATCACTCTGTCCACTGTTGTAAAATCAGCGCTACCTTTCCTCCGCACAAGGCACTTCATACCCGAGTAAGCACTACACAAAGTGTGGAGTGCGTGACGAAGAACGGCTACGTAATAAAAGCATAATTGAAACGCTCTGCTCCTGCCTCATTTCATCACCCGCGCTGGCCTCCGCTTGTTAAATTTTAAGATCTCTTAGGAAAACAGTGCATAATATAGCAACGCTCCAGAGTGTCAAAACAACCACAGCCATCATTTGTCTCATACGTGACACCAAGGGACTATTTTAAAGTAAAGATTTTACCAGTAAAACAAACCCTTAAACTTTCACGCTTCCCTTAATTTAAAGAACGTAGGCTAAACATTTCTAAGGAACTTAAGAAATGTTTAGATTTTCAGTTGTCTGTGCCTTTCAGCAACTTCTGAGCAGCTAATCTCCTCACTCTTTTGCATACTCAAACTCCTCAGAGAAAGAAAAGCTAATACGGGTTTCTTGAGTGCAGATTAGCATAAGAAAACAAACTTTCATCAACAAAACAACAAACTAACAGATTCAGTGGAAAGTGTTAAAATAGGGAGCCCCTAAGCAGTCTTGCAGAATATCTTAAATTCCATTCAAGACATACAGATTGTGAATTGTGCCGGGTAAAACGCACTAACATCTCCAGCAGAGGATCCAAAAGAGGATTCACCAGGCCCCAAAGCAACATGCTCCTCCTGACACGAGGAGCTGGCCCAGGGCTCCCCTCGGCCCCGGAATCGCGATCTATGGCGTGAAGCCTTCCTCTTACGCCTGCTCTTCATCAGCCAGCATTGCTCCGTCTGTTCTAGCACTGGACTGGCACAGGAAGAAGTGCGTTTGCCAGCCACCGATAAAAGGACAGCAGCAGTCTGGAGCAACGAAATTGGGTTACTAGCTCCCTTTGACTCTCCTGCAGAACGCTGGCAAGAGAGCAGCCGACCCACGCGCCGGGAAACGTGCCAACGCGGTACTGCTAGCGTCTCCGCACGGTTCACGCCGCCTGTCGGCCCTCCCCATTTTCTACAGCAATTTAAGTAGTCTAAACCTGGAAGTCCGACACATACGTGGGAAGAGGAAATTTAAGAAAGCTCTGTTATTTCAAGACAGCAATTCTAAGCCGTCTGAAGTACTGTCTCCTTATCACTTCAAATGTAGGTTTTCTTGCAGTCTTGTGTGGTGAAATTTTTGGCTGCAGAAGGGAAAAATAAATGAACAAGCAGGGGAGATCTGTTGTGTAATACTCTCTGCAGAATGAAACAAGACACAGCTACTTGACTTCCGCTTTTCATAGAGAGTAGTGCTCATTATTAAACTAAAAATATATATTTAATTCTTACAAAATCTAAACATTTTTTGACTCTGCTGTTCTCAGGTAGAGAGACTGTAATGGTCCAGATCTCAAGGTCAGAAATATAAAGAACTGAGTAATTTCACACTGTGAAATGTTCTCTGAGAATACTGGCCCCTGACATAAAATGCCACGAAAAAACACAACAAACTTTCATTTTTGATTTAAAGAGTTGAAGTTTACTCAGAGGTGCTCTGCTATCCCCAAAGTTTAAGAGCAGTATAACCAGCCTTTACCACTTGTCAACATTTAATAGCCTACATCCCAATGATTGATTTTGTCCAATTGGTTTTTTCTTTTTCTCTCCAACTCATGTATTTAGCTTTCAGCTGCAGCAGGTTGATAACACATCTATCATACCCAAACAATCTTATTCAGAAGCATTTATTCTCTGAAGCTATGTTTGCTTGGTCTGCTGCCACATACATTTTATTTGTATGTTCCCACGTAACACACACAAGTTTATTTTGTTTCAGTTTACAATGCTACGCAATCTGTTTTGTACCTTCCCTTTAGTCTGTGTACTACTTACTGTCGTTACCGTCAGCTTTGGCTTGCAAGGAAGTTTCACTTACGGAAGGAACAAAAATCATGGAATAGAAGTGGTAGTTATTAAAATACATTTTAAGTATTTCTATACTCCTCTCATTTAAGAAATAGGATCCCTCCTTCAGCAAGTTGTTACTGAAGTGTCCTTGGAAATTTCTTACCGACAAAGGATGTTACTGCACTACTGGATAACGTAAACCACATCCTCCAATACCATTGATTCCTGAGTGCTGTCAGTAATACATTAGTTCAACTGCATAGTGGCACTGACATTCCTAGGTTTCTAAATCAAAAAAAAAAAAAAAAAAGCTAATAATGGCAACTTCTGCTAAGATTTTTCTTCAGGAAAACACAGCTATAGCTGCATGTCATCCCACAGAGCTTCGGTCTGCTGTCAAGCATGGCAAGCCAACTCAGCAACGATCCCTGAAACGGCTACAGGTGCCGCTGGCCTTCACAAAGTCATGGGACTAACTCACAATTTAAAAGGCAGTAATAGCTTGGAAGCCTTTTCTCAGTTTTATTTCCTACCTTCAGGTTGCACCTATGGTGCCTGTTCAAGATTTTCTGGTTGCAACTTTTTTAAATTCCAGGTGCATTGCAATACTGAGATGATGGAAATGAGCTAGCTGCAGTGGTGCTAGCACGCATATGAAGGCTAACCACGAAGCTGAGAGAAAGAGCAGTTCACACTCCTCCTTCAGGGACACTTTCTGACTGAGAACATTCACTGAGATCCTCCAGAGAAATTGCCAGTTTGTACTTTAAAGAAATTACTGTCTTTAAAGTTAGCACCATCCTAATTAAACTTTGTGAATTTAAAATGAGAAATAGTGTCTTCCCAATATAAAAATCAGAAATCTATTTTTCCTAGATATGGAAGATTAAGATTGAGAAGCTTTCTATGTACAGGTTCATCCGTAATGCATAATCTATTTTTGAAACTATTCCATTTCTATTTGTGAATCAGCAGAGGCAAACTGAAATGCTTGACCAAGAGAAAAATGCAACTGAGCAAGAAACCAAAAATGTTTAAGCATAGATGAAATTCTTATTTAAAAACATTCTAAAACCTAAAATATTTGGTTTAGTAATCAAAAACTGAGTTCAGTAAAGAAAAGATAGTTTTTCTTTACTGACACAATCAGAACTCACTTTTTCTATTACAGCTGAGAATAATCCAGGACATATTTAAAGGACTTGAAAATCCTGTTTTGTCTGGGGCTTCTGTAATGGCACCTGCCATTAATGCACAAAATAAAAATGATGTTCCTGCCACATATTTTTTTTGAAATACTTTTCTTCCTTTCTTTACCTTGACAAAGGCCTCAAAGCCAGTGCAATTCTGCTACCCAGGCACAACAGCAAGATACTCATAAATTTGAAACTTAGGGTCGCAAAAGGGGAGTTACAATGTGCACAGGATCAGCACAGAAACGAGAAAGAAATCCTGCTACATCAATCTTTCTACTTCTAGAAAACTGCATTAAAAAAAGCCTTTTAAAATACTGCTCAGACTGAAGCTCCACCTCATCTCTAGGAAGATAATCTTTGAGCCACCTTCTGCCCCACTGTTGTTCAGCGGTTTGGTGAAGACAGCAGTGATAAACAGGTTACTTGAAAATCAGCAGAGTTAAATCATGCCTGTCCGCAGAAACTAAAACCTGCCAGGGTTTGAAGATCATTTTCTAAAGTATCATTAATGGGTGTGTAGCCCACCAAATAAATATCACTAGCAATCAAATCAATATTTGAGGAATATGTAGAAAAAGACTGCACCTCTCTGAGCTCTCACAAGTAGTTCTCAGGTCCCTCTAGGTAGCTGTAGCATGAGGACTTGCTCCTTACCTGTATCTGTTCATGTTCTAATCAAGGGCCAAAAATCTTATTTTCCTCACTCAGGAAAAGTACTATGAGAAACCTGATAGAAAAGTTGCATGAATAGAGAGTTGTCAAGCATGACTGGCTTATTTTACAATAGTTAGCAAAAACACTTTCTAATGTGAAAACAGTATTTTTCCATTAAGTGAGCCCTTGTATAATAAAGTGGCATCTCTCTCTTCCTTCGACTAAACGCAATGCTTGCTAACCACTTTTCCAACCGAATTGTTTACTTTCTCTCAAATGCTCAACTTGGCAGAGCTTCTGAACAGACAGCACTTAGATTTCCACATATATAAAAGAAAGAGGCAGTTTTGAAGGAAGCATATCTGAAAGAAGATAAAACAGTGATTGTATTATTTTTATTTTATCAAGCTGCTGCAAAACTGCCAAATCCAGAAGTCTACCATTTTAGCAATGTTTTGAAAACAAAAAACACAGAACAAAACTGCACTGTTCTCAATTCTCTTAAAAAAAGAGGAGCTTGCATGCTTTTTGTGTTAAATCTCTTTCAAATCCTGAAACAGAGAGAATGGAATAGATCAAAAAGCATCGTCACCACAGGCTTTCATTTCACAGACAAATATCCTCATGTTAGGTATATATATATGAAAGCAGTTAAAGAAAAAACTATCAGAATTAGAAAGGCTCCAGAGCCTTTTCTCACTGAGAATAAATGCCTTATCACATCACCTTAGACAAAAGCTGTTGAACAGAAAAACGGAATTGGCAGATACAAACAGCGAGAATCCACTGTGGTTAACAGAAGCTTTGTGGATCTTGACAAGTGATCTGTAAAGTTCAAAACCAAAGAAATGTATTTTTAAAAATAAAATCTGGAAGGAGAAAGCTAACTTATATGTGCCAGAGGATCACTACAAAGATCAGGTTTTACTATTGTCAATAAGGAAAAACAGCAGAAATGAGCTAGGAAAAGCCAATGAAATACATGGTAACAGACAAACAAGCACATTTTTCACCTTTGATTATACAGAGGCACTTTAGAAAACTTTATTTCTTTTCTTTTAAAAAAGATCCACATCAAAGCTTTCTTTGAAAAAAATAACCCCCCACAGCTTTGAAGCATAGTTTCTTCCTTTTCTTCCACAAAACAATACATGAAATTATAACTAGTAATTTTATACTTTGACTCATTTGTATGAAGTCAGTTAACAGCAGAACAGCCAAATTTCCCCTATGAGATTTTTTCAGCATGGTTATGCTGATTAAAGGCATGGTCCACTACCTACCTGCGAAAACGGCCCTTTCGTCTGTAGGAAGCTTGGCTAGGCAATGAAACACAAGTGCGAAGTGACACACAGCAAAATGATGGGTTTGACCTATTAGCTGAATCCACATCAAAACACTCTATAATGCACGTTGCTGCATCGGTGCTGGCTATTATCCCCGAGGCAAAGCTAGCAGAAAACACCACGAGCAGAACACGTACACCTGAGCTGCGGGGCAGGTGAAGCCCACCTCACGCTTCAGGAGCTCTAGTCCGTCAGCGTCCCAGCAGGTTTGCTTGTGTTTCTTTCCAATTAAAACCAGGGATTAGGTGCCCCCAGCCGGTGTGCATATTAATATCCGTAAAGCTGTCCTACGACCTCCAGCAAATATTCTATATTCTATTCTACATTAAACATATAGAATAAAGATGATCTTATCACATTATCTGAACAGCAGACTCATTATCAGATAAGCAACCTAGTACTAAAACCTTTCCCATACCAGAAATATTCAGGAAATTGTTAATGATTTGCATTAGGAGGATGCTGCCCTGAACATCTCCAAAAACAAGCACCTAGAGCTAAAATCTTGGCCATTACAATATCTGATTGGAGGCAACTCAGGAGAGGATGTTTCCACAAATGGTTGCAACAGGAGTAAATGCTTTTGGCAAGCTGACTGAGCGTTTGCTCAAAAGCGGAGAGGAATTTAGAATAAAATCCTGAGGGACAACAGCAAAACAAGCAGAGAGCATGACAAATTGCCTAAAATTGCACAGTTTCTCACGCTCTGTAGTTTCCGCCATCCATATTACAGCCTCATAGTAGCACTGTACTTTGTAACGTGGTGCGTTTCACTGGTAAAAATGTATGGGTCTAAAAATGAAGCAGTAGAATATGAATCTCTTCAGGGATGAAATCTACTACAAATACCAACCACTGTCATAGTGTGTGCAGTATTAATTCCTTTCTGTTTCTGAGCTACTTCTAGTACTTGTAGGGTTAAAAAAACCAGCATAAAGTACAACAAATATTTTTACTATACTTGTGTGGTACTTGGAAAGGCAAAGAGGAATATCAAAGTGAATACAAAATATAGTAATATTTTGGTCATCATTTTCCAAACTGCAATCTTGGTCTGCCGCACCAAATTCTAGTCTCTGGAGCCTGGTTTTCCTTTCTAATGACATTAGTCCTAGTTTAACTTCATAAACAAACCCCCCCCGGAATCATTTTATAGAATTTGTATTCATAACAGTATGAAAGAGTACTATGAAACCTCCAAATGAATGAGTTCATACATAGAAGTAACAGTACTGAAAAACTAGCTTCCGTCATCAAAGTCAAGTTTGTGGCTTTTGTGGCTGCTTGACAGAATAGGGTAGATGGCCTAGAGATTTTAGTTACCTTATTTTGGTATGAAAAGCATGTTCTCCTAGAAAAACACAGAAGGTTAAAAGCCAGCGCTTCTGAAGGCACGTATTCCCTTGTTCAGGCACTCTTCACGCAAAGGTCCAGTCTGAAGCCAATACCATTTTTAAGATTTTAACTGCGAGATCAGAAATTCTTTACTATGCTCACGCTTTCCAAAGCTTTTCAGACTACTCCTTCATATTTCAGACTGCCTTTTATTCCGAGACGCATAAATACATCAGTCAGCCACAGAAGTTAAGAGGCTGTTCTTGTTCCTAGGCACAATGTGGCCTTATATTGCAGTTAACTGCTCTGAGGGACATCAGACTGGACACTGGAAAAACTGACACCTCTATGACTCATGTCTTGTTTATGTTTTCCCTTTTCAGATTTATGCACGCTGAACACAGCTCAGAGCAAGCATGCTACAGTCCAGTGCAACTTAATGATTTTGTTACTCAGTGCCTGCTCCTAAATAACGGGCACGTCTCCGCTTCCTCGCCAGACGGGAGTGATGTCAGACGAAATACCGTCGCGAGGAACGCCTTGCTGAGGAGACCCCCGCCCCGCAGCCCAGCACCTTGAAGATCTCATCTGCATTTTCTGAAAGCCAGCCCTTGGTGATTTACTTAAACACTGACAGGGCTTTCCAGCTTCTTACAAGATAAAAGAGGAGCTATCTGTCCACACTTTTTCATCAGTGTCATTGGATATTTCACTGTTGAATAACCCATCTCATCCAACGCAACATACAGCAGTGGAGAATAAATCAAGTCCCTGCTCTCAGGGGGCCTCCTCCCCCCAGCTTCGGGAGGCTGCACGCTGCCAGGCTGCTTCCCGGGGCCGCCTGTTTGCGCAGCCGCCGGCCGAGCTTCCAGGTAGCGCTGCACAGCTGAGCAGGCCTTCCGCCGATAACCCTTCTTCGCTCACTTGCGCCGCGGCTCGAGCCTGCGGTAGAAGCTCTCACGTGTCAGAAGCAAGAGGATGCTGAAGAGCGGGAACTACCAAAATCAGGCAGACACCATAGCTGGCACGGTGGACAAAACAGAAAAGATGTTCTTCAGAGTCTGAGCGAATGGATTAAAAAGATTTAAATATTTAAATGTACTAAGGACTAGAAACCTTTACTGTTGCCCAATTTCCCACTTGGCAGCTCTGATACTTGAGTTCTGGAAATCCACGGCAAAATCTGACCTAGCTGAGCGTACAAGTGGCCGCCCCAAAGGTACAAACTCAGAAGGAAGGAGCTCCTGCAGAGCTAAATGCCTGAAAACACACCACGGCAAACTGTACAGAAAGTCTCTCTAGAGTTCTCATTCATTTTAATAAACTCCAAGCAGAATTGTAGCCTAGCTTAAATGGAATGTTTTGAGCATAGAATTAAGGCTGGTCTGAAAAATGGAGAGCTAAACCAGAAGTATTTTGGCTTTATAGTGGTCTCCCCTGTTGAAATTAATAGCAAATTCATTGCTCTCAGAAGACCCTGATATCATGTGTTCCATTTTCACTGAACGACTTTTGAGTAACATCAGCTACTAACTTCCAACATTCTTATACAATAGCAAATTTGGACTAAAAAACAAAACAAGAATCACAAAACCCCAAACACACCATACATATTAAAAAGTTTTTATCGATAAATATCTTTTCTAGCATTTCATCTAAAGGGTAATCAATGCCATCAACAATCTCCTGGGTCTAATGCAAATTAGTAATATGCAAATCAGAAAAAAAATAGGAAGTATTCCAATACTTTTTAATCCTGAAAAATAACTGTAGTTGTTACCTGAGAAACAACTCTAACTTAGGCAATATATATATATATTTACCCCCAAATTCACCCACATCCCTCTTCCTTTAATTCACAGTTTACAATTAAATAAAAACATCTTAAAATTATCATTTACAATTGAATGAACCCAGAACACAGTCGCACTATATACTGACATGTTGTTTCACGTCTGGCCTACTGGTATTTTTGTACTCCATGTCAAACAGAACGATCGAGGAAAAATTACGACTTCAGTTTCTAGATCAGAAATGATTAGTGCTCCTTTTCCAATTAATAAGTTGCCTTTCCATTAAGTCACTCTGCAGAACTGTATCCTGATTTGCAGCCACATCATTATGGTAAGATGTTACGACTACCTTATACACCCTTCCTTGGGGGCACAGCTAAGACGAAACAGCTCTGGTACCCGAGAGAAGGCAGAGCCACACGCTGCACACGCTTCATAGTCACTCTGCTTGGTGCCAGAAAGATTAAATGCTTTTTGGGGTATCTATTATTTGGGTACTCCATTATAATTATTTTTCACATGCCAAAATTACTGTGTTTCTTCTCAAGTTTCTCAGTAAAATCTTATTTCATTCCTCTTGGTACTCACCACAGACCAAAATGAGTGACTGCTCCCAGCGGCTTCTCGCTTGCAAGGCCTCCGTTCTCAGAGGTGCAAGAGCAGGTCTTTAAGACTGGACTGCTCAAAACCACTTCAAATATTTATGTGGTCAAATATAATTGCATTTAGAAGTCTAACTCCTCTTTTTTTTTATTTATGATGGTATCAAATAAAACAGAATTATTTTGAGTGTACGGACTCTCTAAAACTAAATATAACCAGAGTATACTTAGACTGCAGAAGTCTATTTAGGTGACTGATTTATACCTCAGCTTAACAGAGTGAGTCAGAAACGGAGCTCCCCTTTCCTGCGACCCGCACCGATTCCGGATCCTACAGGCTGCCACGTGAGCTCGGCAAACAGAGCGCACCAGGGTTGTACGGAAAGTCAGTTTTTGCAAACTGCGAGAACAAAGCGTGCAGTTCAACCCCAGTACAGAATTCTCACTAGGTACTCATCATCCTGAGAGAATTAACCATGGAGGTCAGCCTTTTTCCCTGCCGTAAAACATCCTATTGTTTCTAAGATAAAAATAAAAATAGGAAATCATTTTAACATTGATGGTTTTGTAGAAAAGGGCACAAGCCACACCGCAAAATATCACACTGTCCAGTAAAATCAGGGTCTAAATTAAGCAGCTTAACCCACGTGTACTGGAAGAAGCATGAGTGTGGCCAGGCGGTATTTGCTGTTGGAAGGTCTTCTCCTCCCGGGAGGAGGCAGAGGCGCCGCGGCCCGCGACGGCAGCGGGACGAACTTCAACCTCGGCCACCACCAGCCAGACCCTGTCAGCAGGAGCGGGGACCCTCTTCCTTCCCAAAGCCCCTTCTCCTGCACATCGGAGGGGAAGGCTTGGCTGCGGATTAGGGCACAAAACGGATGAAAAAGGCAGGCACGCGGCTCTGCCTGCAATCGCAAGGCATTAGAGCCAACAAGAATTACATGACTTGATTTACTTTACAAAAACTGATTAGTAAAACCCCCTGTGGATTTCTTAACTATACTGTGGAGGGATATAAGATTAGTGTAGCAATTCCCATCATCAAACGTATTTACTGTTAAAATATTGGATTAGTGATGTTGTTATCCACTGTTCCAAGATTATAAAGTGATTCTTTAAAATTGAGCAGAAAAAATACTGCACTCTATCATTTGTAATTAGGTTGCAGTCTGAGTGTTTTTGCCTTTCCATAAAAAGTAATTCTGTTTCCTAAAAAAGACTTTCCACTGCACACAAACAAAAAGAACCCAAAAGTATACAAGAAAAAGAAGAAACAAGTAACTTCTCTTCTGCCTCTCAGGCAGAAATGGTTACACACTTGCTCTGCAGCCTATTGCTCGTGCCAGTTGCGCTCATAACACCAGGTGGTAATATAACCATACTGGTACACGTTGGTTATTTGTAAAACACACGTAGATTTGCATTACCTGAGATTAACAAATCTCAATCCCTGGATATTAACCCTCACAAAGAGCTACAAAGAGAAGATATAAACCTTCAGGATCATCTTTCCCTGGATTTCTAATGACAGTGTTAACTACACAGCATTTGGGAGGGAAGAAAAACGTGAGGAAAGGGGCTAAATTAATGTGTTCATTAAAGCTATTATGCTAGATTTGGGCCAGGAAAATTGGAATAACTACATGCTTTTAGCCATTAATTTAAGCATCTGTAGCTGTTCGAATTAATAAGCAAATAAAAAGCTACAGCTCTAATGCCACCACCTTCTCTCATTTTTGCTGTCAAAAACCTTTAGGAATCGCTTGCGTATAGTATTTTAGATTCTGAATAGATCTAGTGACATAAGAGTCAGAATAAAACAGCTTTAAATCATAAAAACATTCCGCAACTGAATAGTGAAACTTTTACTGTATTTGCCGTGCTGACAAAATTGCGTACTTGCCACTGCTGCAGTTCTATGCTACATAACCTTAAGCATTGCTCTTGTTCCTGATTTTGGTAAATCTTTATTTTTTTTCTTGCTGTATTCACCCTGCATGCAATTTGGGAAAATAAAGCAATTTGGTTCTGAATCAGAATAGTCTGGATCAGTTTTATTTCAGGACATTAGCATATAAAATTCACATTTTAAAATGGTGTCAAACTTCAAAAATTGAAACAATCATTAAACAATTAACTTGACTTTAAATTGTCCTGTGTCAAACTGACCCTAAAAACAGAGTCTATAAATAGGTGTTCTTCACTGCAGTAGCTCTGAGCAGCCTTGACAGGGTTTATCAGCTAAATGTTTAATCAGGCAAAGCAGCAAAAAAAACCCTCACCGTAACCACAGAAACGGATGGTATTTTACCATTTAAATAAAGCTTGTAAACCAATGACAACCCTATTTGGGCAACTACTACCACACATGTTCCTTATCTGGAAAAGTCATGTCCCGGATTTATCAGCCAGAGATCACGCAGAACAAGTGTCTCATACTTCACTTTCCAGACAGTAACATCAGTTTCTATTCACTAGGTTCCCGTAAAGAGATGCAAAAAACTGCAAGTTAAAAGGCATAGCCAGGAAAAGATTCCCACTTTGGCAATGTCCTATTTCTTTAATTTATTACAGAAATATTTCTTTAGTTAATTAAATCACAGCAGGAAAAAAAAAGGAGGGGAGCCACAGAATAAAAATTAGCCTGATAAACCACTATAGTTGTCTACTTTTCCTGTAACTGGACAGTTCAGTTTCAAATTTGTCTTGGCTTCTTCTGCAAGACGAAACCCAAACAAATAGCAGAAACCAGGACTATGACAGACCGTGAGACCTACAGCATTTTCCCTCCTTCCTCATAAAAAGCACCAGTTCCTCCTCCTCCAACTAAAGCCTCTATGTGAAATTGTCCAACCACTAATAGGTATCAGCTTCTCGCTTCCCAGCCGTTAGGGGACAGATGTGCTACTTCTTGCTTCACTGGCTGTTTGGCCCTGAACACTGAAGCTGTGCTCTCAGCTATTTTTTTTTCCACTCTATTGATAAAAATGTATCCCAAAGCAACTCTGAGCATTGAACATGTAGTAAGGAGCCCAAGAAAATGTAATGATTTTTTTTATTATTATTAAGTAGACAAAGGGGTGAGTGCCTCCCTTTAGGAAACAACCAAAAAACACACTGTCTTATAAACGGCACTTTCTTGTAAACAGAAGTTGTTTTTAGTCACAGTTCGTTCCAGTGGATTTTAAATATATTCCCCCTCCTTTCAGAGCTGGGAACCATTTGCTTTATGAGCACCATTTGGATCATTTGCCTGTTGCTCATAAAATAGACAAAGCCTTTATCCATGCCATGAATTTTTACTCACTTTATACAAAATATCTAAGGAGGGATTTGCAGGAGCCAGAATCACATCCATGGAAGAATTAGCAACTAATTTAATTTTCTGCTACAATAATGGTTCCAGCAGTTTTTGATTTTGTTGATTACATTTCTTCTCTCCACAAAACAAAGAAGCATACAGGTGTCAGATTCTTCGTATGTATTTTTTTTAAAGCAACAGTCTCCCCCCCCCCCAAAAAAAAGTGAACAGCAGTGACAATTATATTTTGCATATTTTAATCTGTATGGCTACAACATAAAGTAGCACGAATGCTGCTGTCAGAACTGACCAGGTAACACGGTGAACGCGCACACGTCCAGCGAGAACAGAGATGCTATTTCTTTGATAGCAGACTCTATTTCTTTGACGCCGAGTCTCGCCGACCCCGGCGACGCACAGCGGCCCCCGCGCGCCATCCACGGCGTCTCCTCCGCTCGCAGCTCAGGAGCCAGCACCCGCTCCTGCTGGCCGACGAACCGGACCGCGGCCCCGGCTCCGAGCTCTCCGCCTCCGCGCTCTGCCCCACGCTGCGAACAGGGAGCCAGGAGCAGCCCGGGGCGACTCGCGGGCGGATGGGCAGCGGCGGCCCGACCGGCACGCCTTCCTCGGCAGGAATCAGGATCAGGATCAGGATACCAGGAGCGACTGCCCGTCGCAGCTACGAGCGCAGCCACCCGCGATGGTGGACACAGGCGACAGCACGCTTCACCGCTGCCGCCGGCAACCGCCCGCTTAGAGGAGCTCTGTGTCTCGCTGTGCGGTACCTGGCCAGGGCGCAGGCTACGCCAGGGCACCGCTCCTTCAGCGAGGACCTAAGATCCTACGTTTTGCAGGGACAGTTGAGGGATTTCCCTACGGCCCAAGACTTGCGTGTTTATGGGCAACTGTCACCTTCCCGTATGCAGAGGGACACGGGCAGAGACACCATGTATGTGTGACCGCAGTGAAGAATTCACCTTTTAAAACTACCAGTAATGCTATCACATTGTAATCAGCTCCATAGCTTTTACCAAAAAAGCCTGCACAGTCAGCATCACAACTCATGAAACACCACACTCAAGTATTGATGAAGTTAGCAATACTAGAGACGTGCGTTTTTTATTTCTGCTTCTAAATGCAAATACTGCATTTGCCACACGCTTTCAGAGTAAATACGCCTCTAAAATAAGCATGAGTTCCAGGATTTCCATATATATTTAGTTTGTAAGCACTAGAGACTAACTAAACAGGCAAGCATTTCTTGCGCAGAGCGCTTGCAGGCTAAGGACACCATGCAGAGCCCACGTAGACTAGTCACACCGCAAGTACAGATGCGGGTGCCGCCCCTGCCTCGTCCTCTCCCTCTTCGCCAAAGACCAGCCCTCTGCACAGCCCAACTAGGCAGACGGCTACGACAGCATCCTCTCGGCTTGGAGAAGGCTGATATAGATCCCGGCCGGCCCTAACACCAAGCGAACCCTGCAAAGCAGAGGTGAGTGCTGCTTCTATCCGGAAGAGGCACTGCGGTTATGAACGACCAAGATGGTACCTACTGAGGGGAAAATGCTCTCACAGCTACCTTCCCCTGGCAGAAGCTGCAGAGGAAGCCTGACTGCTCTTCCTGGCCCTACCTTATCACCACTCTGCTCCACATCTCCCTTTTGCACAGTCCCAATCCTACCCCTAAAACAGCAACATCCACTTCTACCTCAGCTACTAAGGGGCTGTGAACTGGCTCTTGCCTTCCCTCCATCACTCCAGAATCCTCATAGCTCAAGGTACAGGACAGTACACGGACACACAGGGAATAAATAGCAAGAACCGGTCTGGATTCCTATGTGTAAGAGATCTGTAGTAACTGATTTGCTCAGATAAGCACACAAATGCAAAGCCCACACAACTAAGACGCTTTGTGTTAAGGCAGGTAAATCTCTCACAAGTGTCTCCATTTCTCTTTTTGCACGACTAAGTACTGCTTCCTTTTTTGATAGATCCTGATGATGCAAGAGGTTGGTATTTCAGACCTTCCCTTCAAAATAACACTCTACAAATTTAATTTCTATACCAGAAAATTCTCAGTTTCTTGACACACCACTCCAAACTAGCTTTGTTCTTGCCACTAATTTTGACCTGAGTTAGTGATATACCGTAAGAACAGAGCAATATAACACTGTAAAAGTTTTGCAAAATCCTAAGCACGTAAGTAACACAAACTGAGGTTAAGATAATGCTGGCATTTCTACCTTGG
>NW_028186756.1:11306562-11409415 GCF_003343005.1 Rhea americana | reverse complement strand
AAAAAAAAAAAAAAAAAAAAACACGAATCTGATCAAGAGTTTAACTGAAAAAGAATGGTACAAATGGTCCTAAGAGCAAAACACTGAAAGAAATTGTTTTGACATGCGATGTCAAGAACCACACAGCTACATGTTGCAGTGTTCCTTTAGAGCCCCAAATTGCTTGATTCAATTAAGACTTACAGAAATCACTGCCAGAGGAGATAATCAGAAAAGTTGTTCCAGCCTACCTGTGGTTGAGTCCATGGCTCCAAGGTTGTTTCTTTCAAAGGAGTTTGCGGCCTTCCCATTTCTTTCGTGTGCTTTTAAGAGAGAAAAGCAAGCATCAGGTTATCCGTTCAACAACTCCATCAGCATTCAGTACTTTCCTTTGTGGGAATAAAACACTACTCATGCACAAAATTCATACAAAATAATCATAATAAATCATGACTGCATTCATTTCAAGTAGACTATAGGTCTGGCATTTTCTGCAGATAAGTAACCTAATCTTCCTAGAGTAGCTTTTACTTTCACAGAGGGCAAGGAAAGAGGCTGGCTGTACTTACAGATTCACTGTGCTAAACAGCAATCTAGTATCAACTCTTCTTTAAATTATTGCCACCCCATTTTACAACATATGAAGATAATAGTAAGCTACTTTCATTTGTGTATTTCCAGTGAATGGTTACTAAGTGATTAAAGCTACCAAATAGTTACAGACGAAAAACCTCAGGCAAAAAGATCAGCTGATGAGTCAAGTATTCAGCAGCAGGATCTCAGGGAGAATTCAATCGAGCTCTGGTTTCTACCCTGTTTCCTCCATAGATTGTGGTATATTGAATATATATTTTCATAAAAAGGACATGGACTGCAGTGGAATTAAATAGGTGAACTAAAAGAAATATTACAGAAGAATGGAATGTTAAAACATCCTACACCCTAAAAACTAAAGGGACAAAACAGTTTTCCATCCCCATTATTTAAAGTCTGCATTGTATCTTCAACTTTACGCTGCTACCTTGGAATTTTTCAAAGGTTGACCCCAAGTACAAAGTCTATATAATCAGATTAAAGTAGTCCTCAAAGCATTAGATTTGCTAACTCTTCACTTTGTGCCAAGTTCTTTAACATTACCAAAGCATCTTGCAAGTATTTGTTAATATATGCAATTGCTGTGCTCCGATGGTAAGTGCAGAAAATTTTTTGAGCATTGGGACTGATGCGCCAGACAGCCACTCCTGAACCCATATCAGAATACACCAGGCCTGCTATAGTTAACGAGTCTTAAGATAAATAGTAAGCATCATTATTAATTACCATTACAAAATGCTCCCTACCTATTTTCAAGAGCTTCCTGTGTTATACCACAGCATTACAAATTCTGTGCATAAGACAAGCTCTGACTCTCTTGAGTGGATATTGGCACTCCCTCCTTTTAAGTTGCTCCAAAGTTTTCCTGTGCAGCAACTTGACACCTCACGGTGGAACTCCTCGCACTTCAGCCCTGCTGCAGGCATGCAGACAAGTCGCCTCGGTTTCCTTTCTCTTCGGTTTCTTTCAGTTGCAAAGTGAGAACAAGGAAAGTCAGAATAGCAGGTCCTCTGCTGAAAGACACTACCTAAGGGCCACGCTTTTTGATAAAATCCTTCCTCCTCCTGAAATACATCTCTAATGTGCTAAGGCCTTTAACACATATCACTGTCGTCTGAGACCTGGAGAAGACACTATCTGAACATCCACAAAGATAGCAAGGACTGACAAGGAGAGGGAGAGAGATGCCACTGATTGGCTTTCATATGTAATAAAATACGATCCTTTAATAGGAAACATTTTAAAAAAATATAGAGTTTGTGGTAACTTCAGTTAGCATGGAACATTCACAGGGCTCCTTTCAAAAAGGATCTTATTAAACGGCTATTTTGTTTTGGCAGTTTAGACTGCTTATAATAATATATTACAGGCAATCATTCTTACTATTCTTTACAATGTTACATTTTGGGGTAGCAACTAAATATAATTCAATCTTGAAATAAGACAATAAATACATTTTCAAAAGAAAAATAACCACAGATTCAGTGAATGCTAAACAGAGTTAAAATAAATGCATTTTGAATGGGAAGGTTGTGGGTTTTATGCATATGAAAGCAAATGTATTCTACCTTATAATGTACCTTTAAATGCAATAATCAAACATCAAAGAGACCCAAACTCATACTGACAATTATTAAGCATATCAATTGTGGTGCCAAGATACCGTAACAATTCTATATGGGATATCCTGCCGTGAACTGACATTAAAAATAATACAGTTTCTTCTGCAGAAATAGTTTTCCTCAGAATTCTGCAGTTTTTATACCACATTAGTCTGATTAATAACATTTTAGGGGGAGAGAAAAGGGGAAAAGCAAACGTATGCGTTCATGAAAAGAGAGACACAAAAATACATTTAGGCAATAAAACGCTCTAAAGTGCTTGAGTAACAACTGAAAGATTATGCTCCAAATGCTAGGTGGGACTGAATGATTGCCAAACATAGCCAGGGAAATATTTTAAATATTATAGATCAGTATCCACATTCCTATAACCCAAAGAGGTAAACGCCTTGAGTTTGTTCCACAAATCAGTAAGTAAAACATCCTCATGAACTGGCTTGAGTAGTAGGTAAGGCAAACAAGTACAAACCCAACCGATCTGGTACCGCGCTCGAGTTGAGTTTAGCCTTTCTGAAGAATTAGTACAAAGCAAGTAGCCAGGCTGCATCCTGCCACTAGGAGAGACACCTAACAGCAGCATATTTCCTTTTTTAACCCCCAATCCAGGCTTTGCGAGGTTCAAAACAAGCAAAATACTTGAATGATGTTGAGAAAGAAAATGGAAGACTTGCTAGCGATTCCTGTTGAAGTTTTACAGGATAGTTATAAAGATAATACCTTTCCTCCTACTGAGCTTATTCTTGAGGCAAAGCAAGAAATGAATACAACTTCAGATGCGTATGTACGGAAGCATCTCAAAAGCATTTGTATGTGGCGTGCTGTTCAGTACAGAAGCAGCCATCAAGAGACCACGTATTCCTCCTTGCACCAAACTTTCCTGTCTTTGCTTAACATCTTTTTGACCAGAACTAGTTTTTCAAAAGTCAAAATATTGTATTTGCTCCAGTTGACACACTTTGAAGCTCATTTTCAACCTGGCCAGGGTCCATATTTTCTCTTTGATAGTAGTTAAAAAAAAAAAAAAAAAAAAACAAAAAAAAAAACCACGGAATTTGAGTAAAGAAGTGCACCAGACAATGTATAATCTGGATTTGTGGCAACAACATTAGACATCTACAATGAGACTAAAGAACAAAGTCACAGTACAATCAGATACCTGTAAACGCAGGCTCAAAAATTTACCAAAATTAATAAATAATCACAACATATTATCCCAAAGTAGGGCTTTTTTTTTTTTTGTCTAACACTTCTTTTCCTTTCCCTAGCTTCTCCAATAACAATAGGATTAATTAATGGAAATGAAAAAGAAGTTATCTTTCTATGGCATTAATAAATTTACAGTCACGTGTTGTCTGCTTCCTGCTACAGGCAATTCCAGAGAAGCAAACAGAATAGGCAGGTGCCGAGTGCTTTCCTGCTCCTCAAATGATAACGCCTGTTCTCAGATGTCCTTCCAACATTCAGGCCCCTCCTGATCTACCATGCAACACAGACCTAGTTTGCCCCAGAGAACCAGGTAGTTTATTTGCATTACTGCTTCTTGTTATAGGGGAAAAAAATAAAATAAAGGGCACGATCCGAATTATACATGAGTTATGACTACACACAGTGTAGCTCAAAAGTAACCAGCACTAGTGCAGTTAACTAGCAGTGCATCTGCTGCACCTTGGAACGCAGCCTGTTGCAAGTCTCCCACAGCGCAAGCCTTGCGCTGAACGACACGCTACTACAGCGACCGGGCTTCTGCTACGCAAGCTACCGACCTCCACCTTGCCGGGCTACACGCACAGATTCTCCGTGCATTATAAGTAGTGCTCATTCAAAACCAAACCAAAAGAGAACACCACAACAAAGAAGTAACGATAACCTAACCAATCTTCCAGCTAGCTTCCTCCTGCACAGATAAAAGAGCATTTGCTAAAAATTAGGTATTAATTTTTGGAAGTCCCTCTCCTACCGTTTTGCTTGGAGCATTTTCCTACAGCCTTTTGCAGTTTCTGATTACTCAAAACAAACAAGAGGAGTATGCCCACAGTCTTTTGTTTACATTCCCTTCACTTCCTCAATTTAAGTTTTGCATGTAGAAGAAAATTATAACGAGATAAAGATGGAATGATTCCAGCCTGGGTATTACCTGATGGTTTTAGCAGTGCCATTAAAGCTCCCTCAGCTTGTACATGCACAGATCACAGTTTCTTGAGCAGGCAGACATGACTTTAGACTAAATTAGGTTCTTTTTTCCCACCTGATGAAAGAGGTGGCACCTCCGCGACCAGTCAGCCGTCCTTCCACAAGGGCGCAGAGCGCCCGTGGGACTCCTTCAGCTCCCGTGCTTCATCCAGCACCCCAGCCCCAGCCCTGCCCCCCAGCCTGGGAAAGGCAGCAGCCGACAGCACAAGTCGCAGCCCTATGCTCCACGTGCTCTCCAGCTAACCCGGGAACTTTGCGCTGTGGTTGTTTGCTGTCGTACCCCAGTCCCTGCTCACACCCACAGCCTTTCCCCCACTTGTCTTATTCCCTTGCCATGCTAGTTCCCATGCTCTTTTCTGTTGTCTTTAAAATGTCCCTTCCAGAACCAGCTTAAAGCAGTGGGGCCATAAGACTCAGTTTTGATGCAAAGTCAAGGTGGCAGGCTGCTTCTGCCACGGAGCGGGAAGGCAGAGGGAAAAGATTGGAGCTGACACCGATTTGGGGAGTTGAGGGAGGCTCGTTCTGTTCTGCAGCGGTACTTGTCACCCTGCGTAGCTGCCCTGGCAGAGGCACGGCCATAGGCAAGAGAGACAGGAAACCACAGAAGCTTTTATTGGCTCTAACAGGTTTCTTTATCTTAGTAAACCCTTTTGCCCACTGGGAAATGCACTGTTCCTGCAAACTATTCCCTAGGGCCAGCCAATCCTACCTACCGACAGCTAGTCCAGTTTCAAGGTATTTTCAGTGAGAAAGAAGTCTTAGTATGTGGAGCCATCGCACAGCCAGTCACATCAGTCTCCTACCTTACCACCTAGGAATTACCCTGATCAATTATGCCAGCAGTTGATACCATCCAGCATAAGGGCCTGGTAGTAAAAATATTGTGCACAAAATATTTTGCTGATACTTGGAATTCTCCATCTAGCTGGAGCAGCAAAGCAAAGCTTTAATATTTAATCAAAGTAGTTATTAAATCTTGTTTAAGGAAAAAATGAAATTCATCATAAATATTTCTTGTTTATTAGGAACAATAAGTTAACAAACATACAATTACTTATGACAACTTGACAGCTAGTACCTTCCAAAAATATTTCAACTATATAGTCTAAATATCTTTCAAATATGCTTCCCAAAACCTAGAAGAGAAAATAAACTATAAGACAGATACCAAAAGGTTATGAAAGTCATGATTTTAAGACAAACTTCATTTTTATCTTTAACATGCTACAGTACTGCTCTCCTTTCAGAAATAAAAGGTGAAACTTCTTGTGCATTTGAAACAATTCAAACTAATTTTTCAACAACTGTATGTGCACACAAGATCTCCATTCCCAAGGTATCCTTGCCCTCCAGCATTCAGTTCCTGGTGTCTGCACACGTTAGGAGGATGCATAACAAGGTACTGCTAATTTGTTCAACCTGTTTTCTCCAACAGGTTCAGCCCTGGTGTCTCTCTGCCTTGTGACCAGCTAGGATCCTGCCCTGCCAATCCCAATATAGGTCAGGAAAGTGGGACGCAACGGACTGAGGAAGAAAGATGCTCGTTCATTCGCATTCATGCCCAGCAGCCACCTAAGCAGCCTGTCCTTCTGCCTCTCCGTCTCCGAGGTGCACCTGCAGCTGGCCCTGGTCAGCAGCTTCCCAAGCCATCGCTGCCCCGACCCGAGCCCCAAGCGGCCAGGCAGCCGCCTCCGAAGACAGATGTACAACACGAACTTGTGGCAAAGTCCTTCCCTCGTTATCAGAAATGAGTTAAAATATGCTCAGTTGAAGCCTCACTCTTTCATGACCTGTAGTTTGAAAATAACATTGGTAATATCTAGAACTTAACGTATGGATATGTCTAATTGTTAAATTGTTGCTATTAAATAAGGCTACTAGTTTTCTTTCAGATCTTACTTAACTATCACCACAGGCTGCAAACAGAATTAATTCTTGCACTCAAACTTTTTATTCAGATACTAAATACTGGATGTATTTAGCTAGTAGTCATTTTTTTTTAATCCCACTTCCTATTGATTTTTTTCCCCCCTCCCAAACCCTGGATTTATTAGAGTTAAAAAAAGTTATGACATGACAGTTTTGTTTTATGTATTTTGCTTTCTGGAAAAGCCCTAAAATAATCTAGATGGATACTACCACCTTACTAATGGTTATTGATTGCTGTGAGAAGCAAAAGCAGATGAAATTCAAAGATAATATGATGCATTTTTCTCTGGTGCCTTGCAAAATTGCTACAGCAGCACTGTCTGACTCGAAGTGCTTCACTTCTGCACTTTACAGGAAAGGGAAGAAGAAAGGTGCTTTATGAAATTGTCTTTAAAGTATTGTATTGTATTGTTTAAAGTGAGATTTGGGGAGCAAACAGTAAGAGATACTACGTAAGCAGTATATTAGCTGCGTTACATTAAGATTGTCTTGTCAGGATCATCATGTGTTTAGGGGCAGCTTTTGTCTTTTGTAGTTGTGTCTAGAGCACACTCCCAAGAGCTACATTTTTCAGACAGAAACTGCAGAGTCTACTGATTTTCTGTCCCACATTGTGATCAAGAAATCACGTATACTAATTTCACTGTCCACAGAAAACATCTTTATCATCACACTGAGACAGAGAAATGCTATAAGCCTGGGAAGCAGCTTATCTCCATTAACAATGTCTCTTCCTTGCCTCTAAGTTGATTTCAGGTAATTGGATTCCTGCAGTCCTCTCTTCCAACCCCCCAAGATCCTTCATGTGAAAGGCAAACAGAAAAGAGACACAAGGTTACTTTAAGTGCAAAAAAAAGTATAAATTAATGTGACAAATTGCTAGAACAAAGTATTTTGTTCCATATTTCCAAGTTTTATATAAACACGAAAACAAATCTGTATGGCTTAGAAGGAAATATATAGGAAAACCATAGGACAGCTGAAATCAAGGCATTAGTAATGATTCATGTAGGAGTGTTTCCGTTTTGTGTTTAGGAAACATTTGGTCTGCCTTTTACTAAAAAATAAACAGACAAGTCAGGAGACAGAGGTATCAGCCAGGAACCTGCAGCTTCCATCCCCGAAAGGGGGTTTGCGACCACCTTCCCGTACCAGAGAGCAGTCTGCAATCACCGCCTACGCAGCGCTACCGTGTTTGGCTGTAACAACCGCTACTCCATTTCTGAAGATATCAAAATGCCCCGCGATGCTGCTGTGTGTCCTCCCAGTGATTCCTTGGCCTCAAAAGCCACAATTTAACCCAGCAAGTCTCTAACACTGCTGCCAACAGGCAGCTGTTATCTTGCAATTACCTCTTCAAAGATGAGATAAATCACCCACTGCATACACAGGCAGACGGGTATTATAAGGCCATGATTTCCAGAGGTGCTGCACACCCAGTCTCCATCATTTAGAGCTGTTGAGCTATTACTTTAGGGGAAAAAAAAAAAAAAAGCAGCCCCTCGCTTAGTACTTTTGCTCCAAGGCACCGCCAAGGGTGGCGGGTGTCTGGTAGGAGATGGGATCAGGAGAGACGGGGAGGGTGTGGGGTGGGGGCTGCACGACTACAGCACACTAGGAAAGCTCAGAGGTTTAACAAAGCCTGACATGAGATTTGCCAGATGGTTCTGTACCGGATTGTAAAACTTTAAACTAATCTTCATTTAAGAGTTTTAAGGGCTGTATCCCTCTTATAAAGCCTCTTGCTCTTTTGCCTGGTTGATTCTGGTAAATTATAGATCAGACTTTAGAAAACTGCTTCCATGAACAGCGGCTCCTTAAATCTCAGCTAAACTGAGCAAGAAGATTACATGTTATTATGATGTAGCACAGCAGGATTTTTCTACAGCAAACATAATGATGTAGAGGATAAAACCATCACTCTGTGCAAGGAGGTCACCCGCAGAAGAACACCACCTTTCCCACAGCCAGCAGAGCCGGGCACGGGCACCGTGCGCACGGCAAGCTTCTTAACGGGTCTAGAAAGAAACTCAGTCATAAGCAAAACCCAAGTCTATATTTCAAGATTCAATGCTCAAACACCTTACAAGAAAGGAGATGTCAGTTGAGAGAAATGATTCCAGACATTACTAGGAAAAGTATCTATTTCAAGGGCACTTGTAGGGGAAATGCATCCCACTGGTTTCACGCAAGGAGAAGGGATTTTCTCCAAGTCCCCAGTGAAGTGTCAGAAACTGCATGGGGCATTAAAAATTAAAATGCTCACTAATCTTTCAAGAGTACGCACACACACTTTTAATTCTAAGTCAAAAACACTTCACTTGGACACAAAGCACTTCACAAGCATAAAGCAAAGTCAGTAGACTAGAAAGCCTAGAAACTTTCTACCTGCTACCAGTATTTGTACTTTTACACAGTATCTTCACAATTAGTCTGTTCAAACTACCGTACAGGGAATTAATATGTTTTAGTCACTAAATGATGACAAAGTTGAAGGTGGGGAAAAACAAAAATAAAAGCCAGCATTTGGTAAATAGTAATAGCAAGATTTCAATAACCAGAAGTTGAGACCATCAAATTCCAAGATTTGATATAGTAACACTTTTAACAAACTTGTGACCTAACAATCTTCTGAACAGCTGATGCAAACATTTAAGCCTGTTCAGCTTGGAGTCAGCAGTCTATTGAATTTGCTCTCATTTTCTGTACATGATTTTGAATACAATAAAATAATGTCAAGTGACTTCCCTTTCTCTCTCTTTTTAATTGAAGCATTATTTCTTGCACATGAAAGCTTTTGACTTGAAAGCAATCAGGTGTGATATTCACAGCTCTGGGCATTTTGAAATGTCATGCACAGGAATTATATGGATTTATCCTAAAGCTCTGTGCAAGAGTTTCAGCATTTTGCAATGCCTTATCTATCATACTATGTTATTCAGGACTTGTTGTTCAACTTAATTCATTACATTTAAGTAACAATACAATACTGTGTTTCGTAATGTGCTTTAGCATACACGTTGTTGCTAATGTATTTAAACAAAAAAATTTTCCCCAAATCCTGGCTATAGGAATAGAAGTATTGCCACAAACTCAGTTCACCCTAATGGAGCAAGACTATTCTGATTTTTGATAAAAATAGAACTTTTAGTTTGTATATGTAAGAGTTTCAGTGGTAATAGTTGATAAAATATTCTCACACTGCATGTTCTGACTCAAAACTATTTAAATATATAAAATTATTGTGACATTATATGCTAAGGTATTCTCACAGCAACTGAAAAAAGGAACATAATATCAAACAGCTTGTTTTAGTTGCTTGAGCTCTACTTAGCGTTTAAAGAATGAATATAAATGTACACAAATCCATTTTGCGACTCAGATATAAAGCATGTTAAAAATGTAGTACCTGAGAGAAAAATCATGAATTTTTATATTTTCTGCATATTTTCTCCAGAGTTCCTAAGATCATCTTTTCTTGTTATATCCCTTCACACAATAGTTGTTCCTTCTGAAGGTTAACCAGAAAGCGGACACTGTAAGCTCTGTCCCTATCCACCTTGTACAAATGGCTGTTTTCTCTAGGGCTTGTTGTCTTCTTTCTCCATAATGTGACAAAGTTACATTTTACAGAAATCCAGCTTCCTGTAGCATTTGCAATTTAAATTGCTCTTTCTCTCTCAATATGAAGTCTGACCTGCATAATGGTGCTAAATGCTAAGTCGTCTGTTTTTTTACTTTATTAATACAAGTAAACTAAAATTACATTATCTGTGCCAGCCAGGACATGGCTGGTGAAGAGGGGCCTGAATGGGAATCTAATGCCGATTACAGCCAGGAGAGAACAGCTGACAAAGTTCTCAGCTTTAAGCTTTGAAGTGTGGCAGAACTAAGGAAAATATGCCACCTTAAATTAGCTTTTCCAGAAAGTTAATAAATAGGCTTACTCATAAAGAACAGCAAGACTAATCTGCAATTCTCTTGACATTAGAGACAACAAGATCTATAGAAGCCTTGTTGGATCATCAGCTCTTTTCATTTGATGTCATCCTATTTATATTTCTTATCCCCAACTGTGCCTATTTGTCATATAAAGAATGTTGGATTTTTTCAAGTGCATATTGTAGGTTTTAGTTTATGTAGTAAAATGTCAGACTGTTCTTTAGGTAGCAAGAGTATGTCCAGAATAGGTACATGTAACATAAATAATCCCATAAGAGATACAAAAATACTTCTGGAAATTGACTTTTATCAAGTCTGAGTAAAACATTAAACAGATCCTAACATGTTGAACAGCATTCAAACTGAATGCAAACATAGTATTACTTATAAAACAGGGAGGAAGAGGAAAACATGTTTAGAAGCCACCAAGAGTTAAGCATCTACTGCTCTTAAGGTAAGAGTAGGTCCTTGTACTCTAAAATAGATGTTTTTGATTTGAGCAGAGTGATGGATCTACCTTAGACCAATCTATGGGCTTTATCAGCAGAACTTGTGATTACTTATGTCTTTACTTGTAAGAAGACTCAGATGTGTTTTTCACATTATTCTCCTTTCATTTGTTACTTTACACGCAGCCAGGATAGAATCTGAAATCTAAATACTATTACAGTAAAATACCCTTTAAAGTTGTAGGACAGTCTTGTTAACCAAGGAAACCAGTGCCTGCCTGTCTCTCTGCAACTTCTTCCTTTTCCTTGGACAACCACGCAAGTCAGCTTTACTCTAGAAGTATCGCTATCCTCATTTTCAGAATGGCAAATTGAAGAAGTCACCCAAAAGGTTATTTTTAAAGCAAGAGACAACCAGTATATCTCAATTTCTCTCTCTAATGGCAAGAGTAAAGGAAAAAGACACACACTCTCTCTTTGATAAGATTTGGAAGAAAACTATTTTCATAAAATACATTAGAACATTCAAAGCAGATTTCATAGTATAAAAACTAATCTGCAAGACATCTTTCCAAACAGATGCACCTCACAGACTCTGCCCCCCTGCAGAGATTTCCAAAGTAACCCCTCAATCAAAATATTTTGTATGTGCTATAAGAAAATTATTTTTGTTATATACTTTAATAAAATATCATCTGTTACATTGTAGAGGACAGTCTTATTGAATGACGCACTGCTTAATTCAAGTTATTTTCTAAGTTGTTGCAAATAATTCTTTTTCCATCTCTGGTTTCTCTGCAGTATTACAGGCACATGGCATATGAAATCTGAACAAATGAGTTAAATGGATATCTCAGTTACAAGCTCAGGCTCCTAAGTAGATGAAAATTAAATTCTTCGAATTTCAGCATTCTTGCTAAAATGCTAGAAAAGGTATTTTTAATGCTGAATCCAAAACACAATCCTAAAGCGCAGGCATATATGGTCTAGTTAGTTTGGACACCAAAAGTAGTGGAGATGTGGCAGCAGAGACTTCAGTCTGAGGCAGTTTACAAAGAAATAATTTATATTCTACAGTAAGATTTAATACTCCCCCCCCCCAAATGCCACATACGGTTAGAAGAAACTGCAAAATAACAGGAATTTCCATTTCCAGATAGATAAGCTCACATCTACGAGCTTACAAATCAGATGATCACTGCAAACTGTCCTCAATTTTGTAGAAAAAACCCATCACTATGGATTAAGGAAAGCAATATGAACAAAGCTACTGTTTTGTACACAGAGCTCTTATAACCAATTTGCCACTTTCCTTAGTGTGTATCAGGGGGAACTGTTTCTTTCTTTCTTTTTTTTTTTTTTTTTTGGGGGGGGGGACACAGATGATGTATTCCAGGAATAATTTGAGCTTTTAGAAACAGTTAATGAAATAAAAATCATTGACCTGTCATTCTGATAGAAGTTGAGGGTTCTGGGGGTTCTGGGTATCTCACTTAATGTAAGAAATTCGCAGATAAACACTTAGAAGATGACAAGTGAAAATGAGGGTAAAAATACAGAAATTTGCCATCACTGGATTTCTAAATTATCTGCACTGAATTACCCTAAGCACACTTTCTGTGAAATCTGTGGCAGTAGAATCATACACAGTAGCCACTCTTGTAAGTGCATCATTCTGTCCATGTGCAACAGACTGGGAAAAGTTTCATTTAAAATATTTAGATAATTTTCTAAAGGCTTATGCAAGTTTTCTGTGACCTTCTGCAAAACACCCAATTTAGGTTTTCAAACAAACATTCAGTTATCTCAGGATTATTGCACTAAACTTGCAGTTTAAGTTCAAAATCCTAAGGAATACAAATACACTCACAACTTACATGACCCTTAGACATTTTAGGATTATATTCTTTATAGCTCTGCCCCCGACACCCTATAAAGCAGTATTGAAAGAAAAAATCTGAACTCATACTTCCATAGGAACAATATTGGGTCACGATTCACTTAAAAAAAAGATTTCCCCCCCCCCATACAAACAGACCAGAAAAGTTACTCAAATGGTCACTTTCTGAAGTAATGGAAACCACTTTTCCCTATGACCCCTTAAGTATTCTTGTCAGTCCCATTACACCACAGTAAACTAACATAAAATGCCAGTATTACAGCAATATAAAGTTGTTACAAACTATATATTTATGAAGCCTCAGTGTTTTGAAGTAAAATAGTAAGTATTTTTGCTTTCTTTACTATTCCAGAATTTTCTCAAATGGTACATTCAGAAATGAAGATGCCACAAAACTTGTTGACTGAACCAAAAGGAACTTGCCAGGCAGTAATATGCAATACAGAAAGATGGACTAAACAAATGCATCAACTTTTCTTTCCCCCTTTCCTTCTCCAAGTAGCAGAGCACATACTCTGCTGTTCAGTATCAGCGAGCAAAAGTCTAGTCTATGTCCCAAAAAGCAAGCCCCAAACTTGTCGTGTCTTTCAGAATTTCTCCGTTTAACTCGAGGCAGCGGTGGACCTGGCACGAGCACACTCGAGATTTACACGGGGCAGCCAAGGGCCCTATTTTGACAACATGCTAAAATAGTTGTGCAAAGCTTGTTTCTTTAGCTAACGACAAGTTGGAATAACAATGAAAATAAGAACAAATGTCACCTGGTACTCAGCAGATGTTAAAAATTACTGCAGGTAAGATACCAGACAAAAAGAACTGAAAATCCCAGTGAAAATGATAAACCTTTTGAAACAGAGAAGATATTTGTTCTCCTTTGTATGCTTAGTATAATCTCCTGATTATACTAAGAAAAATTAAGTACATTAAATACAAAAAACAGCTAAAATAATAAAATGTTAAATAACATACAAAGAATATGACATAAAAGAGTTCCCTTAAACACGGATGCTTTTAATACAGAGTAAAATAGGACAAAATGAATGCGTGTCACACAACTCATGTTAGACAAAAGATTTACCAAACAGGGATGGAGGAAGACTTCTAGAACACTAAAGATCAAATTAAAAAAAAAGTTCTCCACACTAAATATGTAAAAAAAATATGTCCAGGGCATAGGCCTAATTCTGCCTTGTCATGAATCTTTGAAGTATTTTACCTAAGCTCACTTTATTCTGAGTGAGTACAGATGTTGTTCATCTTAAGCTTTGTAAAACAGCAAGACAAGATTTGGTATTTTACTACAGTGGTATGCACAGTACGTGTTAAATGCATTATCCTGTGGTCAGACACTGCCATGGTTGCCAACTGATCAGAAGTTATATAAGAAGATAATAGGTGGAAACAAACCAAAACGAGAATACTGTATTAAGATTAATACGTTCTCCAGAAGATTAAATTTTAGTTTAGTTTAGTTACTGGCTTAAGTCTGAGGTTTGTAGACTTCAAAGTTAGCATTACCAACTTATGCTTTAGTACTTTCTAATCAAGAGATCTTTTGAACTACTGTTCAGCATTGCTTTTTTTTTAATCATCAATAATTGTCATTTCACACACTTCCTACAGTGATGTAAAAGTGCTGAAGGGCTCATGCCATACAAAAACCCATTTTCAGAGTGTTGTGTCCTTACAGACCAGCACAAGCCGTGTTACATCCTCAGCGACCCACCGAAGCAGTCTGACTGGCGAGAGGACTGCACCTCTCGTCAGCTTGTCCAGTCTTCCAAAAGCCCATCTAAAAACTCAACAAAAAAAGCTGTATTTTTCACATCAACTCCAAAAGACAGAAGGTCACATCAAATCCTAACGTGTTGTCCGAGTACTTGAATCTAGTGCTAGTCTCATTCCTACAAGTGAAAAGATGAAGCTGGCAACAGGGGAATAGGAAAGAACTGGAGAGGGACCACCATTACACACGAAGGAAGGAGAAGTCTCAGCCAAATAGCACAAGATCTAACTATCCAATTACTTTATTATTACTAGTAAAGTCTAATGAAAATATAAAACTGCTAACAAGCCAAGTTGCACGGCGAGGCTGGAAGATAGCCACAGCTGCTTGGACCACCGCTGCACACATATCATTTGGTATATCCATAGCTTATTTTGAGATTTGCTGTATTCTATTACACTTTATTCACCTTCTCGCATACACAACCTCTTTCTCATTTGCCTATGAACATGTGAGTTAATGCACCCCCTTACACAGACACCACTTGTAAGGCCATGAGCAAGTGCATCTTCCTAAATCTCCGATTTTCTGAGGAATTTTAGAAACCAATTTGGGATTTCAAGATTTTCTTTGTTACAGGGACATTTTTAAAGATCTATATTAAGTTGTTAAAAAGAAAGAGATTAGAAATTCACTAATCTTAGAAAGACCAAGAGCAGTAAATACAAAATTGAAAAAAAGAATGTCATACTGTACTTTTATTCTTGACACATCAATGAATCACATTAAAGAATTAGATCACATGTCCCTCACCTATTACCCAGCTCATTGCACAGAGAATCTAGACTCACTCTTCAACAAGACACTAGATAAAATACTAGTAATACAGAATTAATAATTTCCCTTCAGAATCTCTCCGTAGGTACACAAAATCTTACAAAAACAAGAAAAAAAAGAAAAAAAATCCACTGTCAAAAGTTTTTCTTTCATTTCTGTGTATACAAGTATTACATTTATCTCTGACTTTACAGAAATATTCTACTACAGCATAAAATCCCAACTGATCCATTTTAGGTAAACCAGTTTAAGTTTCAGCAAAATTTAGTGTGGAAGAGTCTTACCATAAAAAATGAAAATGAGTATGAAGAAAATTATATATCTCTCATGAACTGCTAAACAGACATCTCTTTACAACAGAAAGGAGATTCACTTTTTAAAGTTTGTCACGTTTCTCTCCCAGAAACATATGGGAATTTGATTTTTATTCTCTCTCTTTCTCAGTCCTTATGAAGTTCTCTAGTTTATAAAATTTCTTCAAGCAATTTTCTGCCAGCAATTGGCCTCTTTATTTTACTTCTACCACAAACTCCCAAGCATAGAAGTAGATTCTTTGTTGTTCGGAGATCTGTGCTTAATCCTACCCTTCTTTTTGGTTCAGAAATGTCTGCCTGTATCTGCATCATTTTACTTTGGGGCATCATTTAACTTTGTCCTCCCTAGCCACAAGTTCTCACAGACCCTCCCACAAACTTTTCACTTCAGTAATTGATTTGCTGTCTCCTCTAACCATCCTTCACAGCAAATCAATCCTCTGACTCCTCCAACTTTTCTAAAGGCTTAGCTCTTGAATACAGAAGAGTAAAAGTTGGAAGCACCCTCCTCCTTTCTGTATTTTGCTGTGGCAGTTGAAAAAGATTGATTTTTATATTAAACTTTTGCCATCACAGTTGGGTTCAGATAGAGCCAATGGACCACTGCTCCTCATCTCATTGTCACTATGGTCAATGAGAGCCAGAAGGCAGCAGAACATTGTGAATATACAGCCGGAAGCAAAGGACTTCCCTCCGCACTAGTGCTTTGGATACGTCTCCCCTGCAGCGCACATGCACAAAAATTTCTGTTCACACATGCTACAATTTCTAGGATATGCTTTTCCATCTTACATTTTTGGAATATTAGGCTTGATTCTCTCACTTCTTACAACTTGTCTCGTTGTTTATGGGTCTACCAGGGAAAAGATGCAACCAAAAAAATGAAAAAACTTATACATACATATATACACACATATATGACTTGATCTTAACTGACTAGAGACCACGATTAGCCACCTAAAAAATATTCTCAAGAAGCTACACAGAAATGGCCTGCTGTACTTCAATAATCCCAAGAATGATTAAAGAACAAGTTGTTCAGATGCCCTAGAGCAAATCAATAATTGAGCTTCACGTGAGATGTTTTTGTATCTTAGAAAGAGCACCGCATTACTACATAGGTCAGAAAAAAAGGATGGAAAGAGAGACAGATGAGGTAAACATATCTCCTGCGGTAATGTTAAAATGAACAGCATTGTTCATCACAGAAGAAAGAAAATGAAAAGTATAAAGAGGAGGATACATATACTGATAAGCACAGCTATGTTTGTGCATCAAGTAAATTACATGGCAACTGCCTACAAAAATCTAGTTCAAGAAAAATGAGGAAAGAAGATCAAATTACCATGTTGGGTGTTTAAGGAATCGAAGAAAAAAAAGTCTCGTACATCACTAGCAAGGCTGTGGATTTCACAAAATGGCATTAAAGAGTAACAATATTCAGAACTATAATAGTTAAGATAAACACACTCACGACCTCTGGAGAGCAGTGTAGACCCTCATCTACCAGCACCTTTAAACTATTCTAAGCTATGGGAGCTAGATCTTTGTAAGCGATAAATCCACATTTCTAACACATTTCTCATAAGCAGCTCACATTTGCCCCCATTAGTTCTGGTGTACTTCAGCTTTAGCAACACAGCATTTATTTCTGCAGGTTTGCATTTGTCCACACACATTTGATGTGAGCTGGCAAACCACAGCTCGTCTCCAGAGCAAAACGACTCCTTGAACATCTCCAGACCTCTAGCTGACAAGCAGGCTACGCCAAGGTGCCCCTACAAAGGTGCTCCAGTGACTTTGCTTCAGTAACTGGAAGTCAGAGCTCCAAGGACACAACTTCTCCAGCGTAGGCAGTGCTTTGGAGACACAACCCAATGAGGCATCTCATGCCTCTGATTAAAACCTGTGTCCAAACCAATAGAGATCACATAGCTGCCCCTCCAGCAAAATCTCTTCTTTATGATTACATTAGCCTATTTTTAGGGATCACAGAGTCCACAGTAGGTATTAACTGGGAGAAAGTGGCTTATGAAAGCAAGTAACACAGAATATCTATCTCAGGGTGGAGTCTTTCAAGACTGATTTTCAAGTGTAACTCCTCACTAGTCTATAAACTTATCTACAAAGCCTTTCTTTACCACATGTATAGTTCCAGTGTAACAATCAAAAAAAAATACAGAATATATTCTTTTGCTGTTAAAGACATAATAATGCTGACTGCATTAATTCAGTACTGGAACATTACTAAAGACTTAATTTGTTTGAGAGTTCAAAGTAATGTTGTGTCTTTAACAATGCACGACAGCTGAAAATCCACCTAGAACATTGAACTTCTCTGGAAAATTAACATTTTCACCCTACCTAAAATTTCTTAGTACAGAACCACATTTGTTAGATTGCTATCCTTCACATAAGACGGACGTATTAGGAAGAAATAGGAAGCTTCTGGATTTCATGAATCACCCTATATGTGATTTTTATTTATTTTTTTTTGAGGCATGCTTATTTGATTTCAGTAAGTTGCACCACCTTATAAACTGTGTTTAGCAATAACAACAATACTTTGCGGAAGAAATTGTAAGGTAGAAAGAGTAGATATGTTGTCCCATATTTGCTAGATACTTGCTGCAATAGCTTTTAATCCTGTATGTTAATACAGTAAAATTGTTTCTCTACTCAATGTTATAACAGTCTGATCTTTTCTCCCATACAGTTTGTAGTTCATTGATTTCTCTGAAAGTCAGAAACCAACGTGTTTCAGGGAGTTTAAAAGGAAAAAAAATTAAATGTCCTGGGGCATTAAAGTCAGCTCCCTAATGCACAGTAAGCATTTACCAGAATAAAAAGGTTTTATGGTTCCAGAGGCTCAACATGCATTTTTCTGCTTTTATAAGTCAACAGGTCCACACTAACTGCACCCTTAGTATTCATAAATCATCCAATTCATTATCAGCCAGTGCTGGTTGGTCGCACAGTAAACGCAGAGAAGTTAGCTCTGAGAAGTCAGATCCCAGTGCTGCACGCTGTACCAAATTTGACGCAGTTCTCAGATTGCCATCTGTGCTACGTGTCAAGAGAAAACGCACCTCACTGACAGGTATCACAAACTATTACAAATACAGCACTGACAAGGAAAATGCAAGCACTTCGGCCTTGTCAACCAAATGTTAAAATTTATAGCCAAGTTGCACTGTATCAGAATCATTAGCTGTTACAGCAGAGAGGAAACAAAGGAAGTACAGCTAAAAGGTTTGATATGGATCATCATTTGATAGGCTCCCGACCGGTGCCCTCCACAACTGCCACCACAGAATTTCAGCAGAAAATTAGAGTGCATACATTTATCCTCTACTAATGCACCCCTGCCCCCAATCCCTGCTACGGGGGACAACCACCATTGGATCACACATTTCCAAGGACTCTTCCAAAGCTGACGGTTTCTGTTTTGAACTAAGTATGACTTTGTGAAAATGAGAGAACAGATTCAACTACAGCTTGTAGTTATTCTCATTTCCAGAGGAGGCTTCCCCAAGGCTGCAAGCGTCCACAGCTACACCTACCTATCTTTTGCTTCTTGGGTCCTGCTTTCTCCTTTCCCCAGACTGCAGAGATGTTGCAGTACACAGCTGAGACACATGCACACATACAAAGACAACATAAGTGCTTAAATTTCTTTTGCATGAACTACAGCCCCCACCACGGCTGGGCAGCACGCATGCAGCAGGGACTCGGACGTCCCCAGCTCCAGGAGTGAAGGCACAGGTCACCTGCACCCCCTGGCGATGCGCAACGGAGGAGAGAGCAAACTCTTAAACCTTAGACCGGGCCCAACTACCCGGCACTATGGCCTGGCTGGAAGGAGAACACCTAGAAAGGTGAGCAGCTTGATATAGAAGACTGTCTTTTAAACTTTCCAAGTCTTTTGAAAGCCTAGTCAGAAAGAAGCTAAGGGAATTTATAATAGATATGTTATAAATTGTGGTTAAAAATGCACAAAAGATCCTAGAACCTTTTTCTGGGCATCCCAGCTTAGCTGCTGGTTAAATTTTCAGTGACAAAAAGGCTTTGGGGTTTTGTGTTCTGTTTTGGCCCAGCCTCCCCACACTACTGTTTTAATAAAATTAGCTAATATATGTTTGATATCAAAGGGGTTGTTCAGTGCTCATTCAATTTTCATTTTTAAGTAATTTTAGAAAAAGATCAAATACAGATTGTGAGCTTACTGGCTTCTCTCCCCCCGCATGGAGCATCTCTTTACTGAAGAAATTAAGAAAAGGCATTAAGAAAGCGATTTTTATTGCTGCCAACATAACTACAATATTTGATGCAAGAAAAAGACATTTTTGGCAAAATAAAAAGGACACTACAAGAGGAGTACACTGGGGACTTTTGTAATTTCTGGTATCCTCGTTCCTTAAATGCATAGAATGATGGCACCTAAAGGCAACTTTGCAGAATCAGTAAATGGGGTGCTATTTCTCTGATTATTGAAGAAAAACAATCTTTACAAGTCACTTTTTCTAAATTTGTAAGAATTAGGCCATGATGCTTTCCAACATATTATAATACCATTTTCTGTGAAAAATGAAGCTTTTCTATGGATAAAGCAGCAGATGTAAAATCTCAACTTTCCACTTCCCTGATGGTTATAGGATTGATATATTTCAAAGTGCTCATTTGAATCTAGTATCTAGAAAATAATATAAGAAGGGAGAGCTAACTCTAGTTAATAAAGTATCATAAATCAATTGTTCTCTTATTTCATTAAGAGATTTGTAACAAGTCAAGGCTTGGGAAATACATGCTGAATCTCACACTGAAAACTTGGTAATTATTGCAGTAAACACAGTTCCAGTGTACTTGGTTTAAGTTTGGATAAATGACGTATCAGTGCATCCACAGCTCTCTAAAAGAGGAGCAACCAAACTGTTTCACTAGAAAGGTGGGGTGGGAGGATGGGAGGAGGAGACCAGGGGAGGGACTTTCAGATGCACATACACTTCACATATGTTAACTGCAAGATGACTTACCACTTATTTCTTATTAATGATCTGGAATTGTATAGGAATGGGCTAAGAGGAGAAAAGGAAGCAACAGTTTTACCTCTGAAACTTAGAACAGTATTTTAGTTCACATGTTTAGTATGTGAACTGCTGCAGAAGCAATAAATATAGATAAAAATTAGGTTAGGAGAAGAGACCTGACAGGAGAACAGAATTGGAGCAAAGGCAAGAACTGCACCATAGAAAAAGCTTTTTAACTGCTGACATAGGAACTTTCATGTGCCCACAACTTTGAATTAGACAGCAACACGTCTGAACAAAAAAAAAAAAAAAAAAGAGAACAAGCTCCCCTAGATTCTCACAATGAAATTTCTGTGAATGAAGTAGATTTTAGTTAAAGATTTGATCCCTTAGCAGCCACTGATTCTTAGAAAAATATTTTATATATAGAAAGGAATAAAAGGTGGCATTATATCCAGTTTGAAAACACTCGTGTTCCGTAAGATTTATGAAATACACATCTAGCTATAAAATTTTGTGCGGGTGACAATATTTAAAGTTTACACCCCAAATAAAAGGTCACATTGCTATGGGAAAGGTCACCTAGAATCTGATTTTTAAACATTTCCTAATAAAGTTCTATATAAAGATCTACTTTTCCAAGGAATTTTATAAGCTTCTCTTTTTTTCTGCTCCATATCTTTACTGAGAAATAAAGTGACCATAGATTTCTACTGTTTGTTATTGGTTTTCAGTATACCATAGAATATTATTAATAATTAATAGTATATGCTTATTTCCCTACAGGGCATAATGAAGCTGCATAACAATTTACAAATATTTTTCCAATTTTTACAGTTTTAATACATGAATAAAAATAGTACTTACAAGCAACATTTACACCTTTGTACTCTTTAGATATATGCATATTCACCCACTGAGATAGGTAATAAGCAGTGCAATATCTCTTAAAGATTAATAAATTCATGTCATTAGCTTGCTGAAGTAATCAAGCATATATTTCATTTTTTCTCAATTACTGTGAATTTTAACATCTCTCACAATATCTGGTTTTAGCAGTGGTTAATTATTACTTATTTTTAATCAAGTAACTTCTCTCACTCCTTCTAAGCCATTCTTACACATAACAGGTAAAACAATTGCAGAAGCTACTGACTTCAAAAATGCATCAAGGCTGACACGGCACTGCCAGTCCTTGCCAGTGCACCTTAATATTAAGAAAGGATTAAGAAAAGCTTTCCGCAACTTTTTGTTCGGAAATTGCAGCATCTGGGGTTTGAAGTCTTCCTTTCCCCACGTTCAAGTATTTTACTCACAGCCTTTCTTCTCTTCTCTAAAGCTGAAGAACTTCTTCCCCATTTCAGATACAGTAGACCGCACAGGTCCTCTACCAAACTGTCAATAGTTGAAATACTTAACTAACACTTCTTCCAGCAAGAATTGAACTTAAAATATTTAATTTCACTTGCTCCTCTATCCTTTCAGCTATCTCTACCTGCCAGCTGGATTACCATCAATAAAAATTGCTTTGTACTGTTAGATAGGGGTCAGCCTCTTGAAAATACTCTCCATTTAACTATAGAGATTTACAATTACACCAATGTAAAACCCTTAACATCCACATGCTAAAGTTACAACTTGCAGCCTGCACAGAAACAATTACACTAGAGAAGACTGTTCGGTACTTCGCCTCTTTGAGACGGGCTGTGGGGGATCCAGGCACAATTCACGTTACGAGACCTAGCAAGACGCGCGTCCCAAGCCCGAGAGCAGAAGGTGGCATCCCGAACGGGCCTGCCAACGCCAGGACCACCGGCCGCGGCACGGAGAGCTCGGCCGCCCTGCGCACGACGGCGCTGCCCCGAGCCCCGCTCCCCACCGCGGCACCCCTACCGCCCCTCGCCTGCCGCGGGGCACGGGGCTTCGGGGCAGGTTTTACCCACTGGAGAGCGCACACACCTGTATCTCAGCCTTCCCCCCGCTCAGGCACAACGAGGAGGATTCACAGCAGAGCTGAACCATAAAACCGCGATCTCCTGGATTCGTGAAGGAGGGGAGCAAGGCGTTCCAGCCCTCCAACACCACGCTGCTACGAACAGCACGACGCGGCCACAAAACTAATCCAACATCTCTACCCTGAAGCCTTTTGTGGCAACTGGAATCCTACAGAAAACACTTCCAGTCACTGCCAGAACAAATGGCTGCAATAAATACATTTTAAAACTTGGAAGATAGAGATCTGATTTTCCCTTTTGTCTTGAAAGCTTTGTCTTATATCCTCTGCTCCTGCTCCCAAGACACAAAGACTCAATAGACTTGAAAGCAAAGAACCGCGGAAGTCACAGACTTGGCTTTGTTTCCTTACAGGCCTGCTTTTATGTGAAATCTCTTTTTTAATCTTTGCTTTCTCTTTACACACTTCAGCCACAGAGCTAATTCATCCTTATAGATTCATCCTTTCTTTTAAATATAAAATGCTTTGTTTGGGAACAGTGCAAAGAGACCAAGTTAGGAGAACATATGTGTGCCTGTATTACCATTTTATTTTAAATAGGCTTTAAGCAGAAGAAGGCAACAATCTTTTTACTTCATTTCTCCCAACAGATTTTAAAAAGACAAAAATGTAAGTAGTTTAAACTAGAAAAGCAAGTAGGTATTTATTTTTGTTAACGTTTTCACAGCTATAGCTACGGGAGAAGGTGAACAACGTTACACATGATGGGGAGACCACGTTACGCCCGTCCCGCTGAAGCTAGGCACGTTGGGAGCACTGCTACTTCGCGGGGCAAAACACAGCCGCTCCAAATCTCTTCCTAAGTGCTATGAACAACATTTAAATTTGAGCTTGACATGCGGACATACCATCCTGAATTGCATGCTTGGTTAAAGTGAAGAAATGGCTTCTCCAATACTAACTGACCAGTTCTAGAGCTGATAACGTTTTTCTCCTCCAACCACAGATTTTGTTGTTATTGTGCTTTCTGGATAGGTGAATTTTATAAAGAATAAATATGCTTACTAATTACACTTGAAAGAACTATAAAAGGTTAAGTAATTAATTCTTCAAAGCACAAAGACTATGAAGATAATCAAAATCAAGTAATTCTGACCCTAGGTGAGCAGTATTATCCTATTTTCTCAGTGATAGAAAGACAAATTGAGAGATTAAGTGAATTGTCCATGGTGACGTGTTGAGTAATTAATAGAAACAGACTTAATAGAAGTAGCAACTCCTACCACCAAAATGTATATTTAGTCTAGCAGACTAATAATAGTTCAGATGAAAGACGTGATGGCCCTCCAGCTCAGTCTCACGTGCACATTAAGCAATACTGTAACAAATGCTAATGACCCCTCCTAAATGGCCAAAGCCAGATACTGCACAACAGAGCAGCCAGAGGAAACCACACTGTTCATTCCCGGGAATCATTGTATGCAGACTGAATACATTTTCCCAGAGTAGGTGCTTTGATTAAAGAGATGCATCTTAAAATACTTATAGTAGCAAGGCCAATCAGATGTTGCTAATACAGAATACATAAGAACTAGAATAAGAATGGAACGCTACATGAATATTTTTAACGCTGGTTCTAGACATAACACAAATTATAGCAAAAGTTTACGTACACTAGATCTCTATTTCTACCTGTACTACAGATCTCACAAATTACCTGGTTCAATAGGAACCAAACAAATTTTTACCAACAGCACCTATATTCATTTAACACACAAAGAATAATTTAGCCTCTTAAAGATTACTCAATGTTACTGAAAAATAAGAAGTCAGATGAAAATGTAACCAGAGGTCTGACATCTCAGTAACTCGGAGAGTAACAAATCAGCTGTAAGTCAGGTAGACAAAAGTATTTTTAAAATTCACAGTTCAAAGCACAAAACACAGACCAAACTAGAAAGACAGAAGAATTTGCCTTCTCAGAAGTATCTAGAGGATGCAGCCTTGGTGCTGCAGTCCAATCCTCGTCAATTAGCAGACGTAAGCTAGTCGTGTTACATTTGAAAGTAACTTAAGTCCTTCCTCATACAAACCCAGGGAGCATTTCAAAAGCAGAAGGTAGGGGCTGTGGACTGGAAGAATTCATCAAGCCTAGGAGTACATGGGATATTCCAGCAAACTGGATCTAGCTCATAAGGCCACAATTCAAACAGTCGTTCCTTTTTAAGAACGTGTTTTGAAAAGCCCACGGTTTTTTAGAAAATCTCGGAAGTATTTGTGAAGAATCATTTAAAAGAATGCTTTCACTCTACTTAAGTATGTTATGCTAGCACTACCAGAGGACATACTTCCAGAAAGTTTCAGAACTTGTATTTTGGAAGCCACTTTTAATGGTAAGTTACCAAGGTTATCTAAATACTGTTTTTTGCTTACATATGTTTTTATGCAAGACCTTCCAAATCGCCAGTTATGTATAATATTGTCTCATAACTACTTTAAACATTTTACAAGTCTGTGATGAGTCTGGCTTTAGTTTAGAATTGAGAAAAAGTAGGAGACTAATACTTCATTAATGTCTCCTTTAATAAAGCTATTTTACAATGTGTACTTCCTCTGATGGAATAGATGACTACTTTGTCTTGCGACTTTATTTCCAAACTGTACACAGTTTATGTGAAACATAGCTCCAAGGCCATCAACTGAGCTTGAGAGTTAATGTTCCTGTAAATCACCAACTGCCAAATTGAGTTATATCATTTACCTTGTGACTGGTTTTTGAAAGTTATCAAAGTATTTAGCTAATCGCACTTCAGACCCTGTTTGTCTCCCAACCCTGTATGGCCAGCGGCCATCCGCATATACAAGACTGCACAAGAGAACTGCATGCTTGCTGGAGAAGTGACGTTATGGTAAGTCATTAGCGTGCTGTACCACTGATGGGTTTCAGAACTGAAAACTGCCATGAATTATATCATTAACTTATAATTCTCTTTTGATACTAAAGTGTCTTGTGGCAGAAGAGCTATGGCAATGGTACAGTATTTAAGAGAAGTACTTTTCAGAGAACTTGGGAGGTGAAATTAAGGGTTTTCTTTCTTCAAAAGTACAGTTTAAACAAACAATTTAGCAACCAACAATACTTATAGGATTTCCCCAACTTTCGCTTCTGCTTCTTACACCTATGCTCAACTCACACTTCTCTTTAGCATCCTTCCGTAAACCTACTTAAGGAGGACAGCCTTAACCTCACAGAGCAGGAGCTAAGGCTTGGGGTTCAGCACTAGAGGCAACCATTGCTCAGATCCAACCCATCGGATGAGCGGCAGACATCATGACATGTCCATAGTGATGAGAATGAGCTGATTTGTCTTGTCTTGATCTTTCACTAAGTTTGGACTGAACATAGTATTTCAAATTAACAATTGGAAGAGTTTTAAAACATGGTATCAACAGAGAGGAGAAAAAAAAAATCATCCCAGGAGAGACAGGAGTCTGTTGAAATCCACAGTGTGAAACTATGTTTCAGGAGTTTGTCTAGTTTCAGTCTTGTCCCGTTTATCACCACTCTTAACAGACACCCAGAAGGTGTCCTTCTGAAATTTATCTTCTACTCTACTTTCACTGAAAACAAATTCAGTTTGCATACTCCCAACCCATTCCATGAGGTGAAGTGAGATCCAATAAGTGGACATTCACTGTATCTGAACTAAAATAATGCAGATACACCTTAAACATCTAGCCAGTTAGCAAATATGGGATCATTTTGTGAGTGTTTAATAAGGCTAGGTAAAATTTCAAGAGACTGCCTAATTTATTTTAATACCTCCTAACATACAGGAAACTCATTTAAGGTCAGTTCAAATTATCTGACTGCTATTTTGGAATTACTGCTTTCAGTTAAAGTAGTCCAGAGAGAGGAAACCAGACTGAGTGGAACAAGAGGCAAAAATAATCTCAGGTAGGGCATTTGGCTAATAACATGTTGATAGAAAGTCATTGATGAAAGATTGTGCAAGGATACCAAGAACGAGGATCAGAACTGTTACAGACAGCTGGAAGAAAACTGCTTAGCTTCCATTTCAGTATAAAACAAATTTGTCCTAACACTATTTTTTAATTATATCCTCTTTGTTTTCTTCTTTAAATCAGTGGAGGTCTCCTACCTCACTACAAAGCTACGAGCAGCACTTCCACAACGATCAAACACCAGCATTCTCATCTTTTCCTCACACCTATTCTGGGGTATATTTCTACCTAGACTGCAAAATTACTGTAATCTTTCAGACCGGCAAGGATTAGTAAAAACAGTACATAAAACAAGAGTCTGCAACTGAAATCAGAGTATTTGAGGAAAGAAAGAAGTAGGTACAGATTAAGTGACAGAGAACTGATTACTTTAATGTTCATAACAATAAGACCTGCCAACAGCATAAGGAATAGAGTCATCAGTTAACTACCAGTGGTGACATTTCTTGTTGTCATTCAGCAAACTAATTGCCTCTTTTGTCAAGTATGAATTCGTTTAATAGAGATATTAAAGGAAACGGTGCCTGGCCAAGAAGATACTCTGATTGTTAGAGGTTTCTCTCCTTTACTAGAGTTCTTTCTCAAGTTTGTTGATCATTTACGCTGATGTCTGAGGAGCTATTGGCCTCTTGCCTTTCAAAGCAGGGGATAGAAATAAGACAGAAAGCATTATGAGGCAATTTGCCAATCTGAATATAACAACCTAAGACATGTATCTATTTCTTTTTTAGAGAAGAGAAAGCATTTAATCATTCCTGAAAGACCTACTTATCAAACTGAATTACTTTAAAGCATCTTCCCATAAATCAGAGAAAAAGTATTGTTTCCAGAAACAAAGCTATTACAATGAGAAATGTTAGTAAATAAACATTTCTTGTTCTTTTACTAAATTTTGAACACACTTCTTTGTAATACCTGATTTATGACTGAAATTTTTGCTGAGCAATATTTTACTCAATTCAAGAAAGTCAAATACATAATTAACATTTCTTCTTGAGAGATCACACTTCAAAAATATTTAGATTCTTGGAAGCAGAGGTAAGCATTAATACTTGTTTAGGCCCAGAAAAGTTGCAGGGGGAGGCCTCTCGGAATATCTTCTGTCCTCGTTGCAGACACACAGAGAAACATTTGCCGATGTTAATCCTGAATAATTGAGCCAAATAAAGTCATTCATATTGATCAGCTTTTTCTTATTTTGCATTATTAGGCTATAGATCAAATTACCAACAGAAGTTATACCCAATTTAGGTTCCTCTTTTTACTTACAGCTGCTGATGCACTCATAATAAACAGGGCTCCAGATGTTAACGTGACTTCTGCTTGCCAAATATACATACACACTATATACGTATATACATAATGTGTGTATATATATGTACACACATTCTAAAGAATTTAACATTTACTTTAATGTAAATTTTTGCCAAAATCTACCTCAACCTGGCTTTACACAGTTACAGCATTGCGTGACACTTTGTGAAAAAGCTGTCGCATGCACTGAATGTCCTTGTGTTAATTTGAACACACGTAACATCATATACACAGTGCTTCCAGCCCCAATAAAACATTCAAAATACATCTTCAATGCTCTGTGTCTTTTCAGAAGAGAGACCAGGAGGCAGAGTGGCTGAACACATTAGTGGCTACCCACTCCATTCAACAGCCTTCGGCTCCATTACCAGTAATGACAGGTAATCGGAGGATCAGAACTGTGATCCGAGGCACCCTGCAAATCTCTTGAAAGCAATGGAGCTACCTACAGAGATATGTCCAATCTATCAAATAACATTCTATGGATTTATACCAGTGCAAATACATGATTGAATATACTCTGCCAATCAATGTGCCATAAAAGCACAAGGGTCTTAAAACCTCCCTCACGCAGTCCAGCTACAAGATTTGACACTGAAGAAAAGTAAACTACATGAAACAGGCATAAAAGTAACACTGAAGTTTGTCTTCAGTTACCACCAATTGACCTAAGACTTGCTGACAGTTTTAACTGAAATCATTCCTTCAGAAAAGTTTTCTGACGCTAGGATAACTAAAAGTTATTATTAACTAACAACATACCCCAGGATAGTAGAGACCTCTGAAAAATGACTTCAAATTATGCCATTTTGAGAAAAACGCTGCCTGGAAAACTAGACATAGAGCCTTTTCTTTAACGTATGGCCAAATATCTCATTGTCTATCTCCTTTGAGTCAGTAAGGTTCAACAAAACAATCAAAACCTCTCTATTTTGCTTAATTTACTTTATAAGCATACCTACTTAATTTGGAAATAAGAATGAGGCTTGTACTCTACAATATGGTAAAAAGACAGATTTTGTGTTACATACTTGGTAAACATTGAGTGAGCTGCTCTTCGTCATCACAATATGTTATCCAAGCATTTTACAAAAAAATTCAAGTGTTATCTTCACCCTGCAATGATATATTGAAATCTATGCAGCAATCCAAAATAATCTGAAATAGTTAAATGTTTGACATGAGATGTATTGAGAGGAGATATTTTCTAAGCTGATTGAATTGGGGATGTTAGCATTCAACTTAAAAAAAAAAAAAAACGGGAGGGGGGCATTGAAATTCCTTCAGTGATTCTCACAAATCAGACGGTAGCCCTTAAAACATTATGGTCTTGAATGTAAAGGGTTAACCCTTGCTGAGCTCTGCACCTGAGCTTGCAAACTATTCAGATTGAAGCAGTGATTCATTAAACAAACACAGATTTAGTCAGTCCATACTAACTCTCTACACTTGTCTCTACTTTCTCTTCTTCTACATCAAAAAATAACCCAACAATTTCACTTACGCTTTTAAAGCTATGAAAAACCTATCAGAGGAAGCTAAATAAAAAGTAGCTTTCATGCTTTTGTTTCCCTGTGAAGAAGGATTTATTTTCAAAATAAAAGCTTTAGAGTCTATTCTTTGTTTGCACATATCCTATTGGTATTTAGGGAAAATTAAATTTAGATTAAGTTATTGAGAAAAGCATATTCAATTTATTTTCAGTGAAATACTTGCTATGGAATTTTATCATGAAAACTTTATCCATTGGCTGCCTGTATGTATTTTCAAAAGCGGCTTGTTATTGCTTGAAGCCGATAAGGTGTGTCGGGTCAATCCCCCAAACAAGAAGCAACATGACATGTCATATATGGTCCTTTAAGGATATTATTGCCTTTCTGCTAGAGAAAATGACTTTTTAATGAATTCGCCATGTAGAATTAGAATATTACTCAGATTATTAGGACTCTCCTAACAAATAGTCACAGTGTAACCCTGCTATCAGTTACAAGCACAGGGTAGTTCAGTTTTGTTTTCATAGCACATAACAAAATAGAGCATGAAAATGATTAACTTTGTTCAAAGACTTCTAAAATAATGGATTAACTATATACATACTACTAAGTATTTTTGCCTGAATTCTTTTCCAAATACAGATACAAGATGATTTTTTGTAATCTCCCTATTGTTACTTTCCACTTCATTGCACTTCTTTGCTGAACTTATTTTGCAGTTTAAGTCATTCCAAAGCACTAGTCAATCACAAGGTTTCAAATAGGGAAGAAAACTGAATTTCCCACTGGACACAATGGGCCCCAATTAAGACATACAGTTAATTTGAGAGAAGAGGGTTACTTTGCTTTCCTCCTAGTTCACAAGTTTCATCACAGTCAGTACACTGTTCAATCTGTGAAATGTTTTCACTAGCAGGAGAGAAAGTAGTGTTTAGGGATCATTTTTCCTGAAGAGGAATGTTTTCTGTTCATTCAAAGGAGGCAATTCTTCTCCAGTTTTCACACACTTGTGTTCAGAGTGCAATGAGTACAAATTAATAATCATATTATGAAAACAAGTATTTTTTCCAATTTCAGTATTGTTGATGAAGCTTCTCTCTGGCACCCGACACCACTATTGGGACCCTTGCTGGAATACACATTTGCACACTGCTCTGATAAAAACTATCCTGAGATGTGGAGCTCAAAACTAGGCCAGGCATTTTATTTGTCAACTGCTCACTAATAATATAAGCAAAGGCTCCAATTCCAAAGAGACTTGAGTAAGCAATTTTAATTCCATCAGATCCTACTAAAATATACACAATTCCTTGAAGTTCCAATATAGAAACAAGATTGACCTTCCTGCTCGTGTACCTTAAAGGACCAAACAAGCCCTCTGATTTCAGATGGATTATGTACATATTTAAACTTATAAACATAGCTTAACCACATACAACAGCAAAGCTACTGAACAGTGCAAGTGAACTATTTCACTGACCTCTAGAAATGCTGCATGTGCATGAAGCTTTGTGGATGTTTTGCAGTCTCAGAATTAAGGAGTGGACTGATTTACAAAGACACCTGAAAAGTCACTATTTTTTTCGCTACACATTATACCATATTTCAACAGGGAATATCTTAACATTCTAATAATACATACAAAACAACCAAAACATCTTTGTTGACTGGTGTGTCATAACATGCAAAGTCTTCTCCTTCCTTAATCAATCATCATTATCAGTATTCCACTGGGCACAGGAAGTTTTTTAATCATTAAGAATTTAGCATTTTAGCACAGGCGAAAAACTTCATACATTCACTGTGACAAAAATACAGCAACTGGTACAAATGAAGCAGAATAGAAGCACTGATTAAACTCCTGAATAGATACTGATTACAATCAAGCAAAGTGGTAAAAATCACTTTTCCCTTAGCAGATATGGTAGATATTACAAAAAACCCTACTTCAAGATACATTCAGTAGTTAAGTGTTCTAGATTATTTACAGGAGTCAAATATTTATTGAATACATTAAGGTATTTGTTACTCATATTAAACTTTCTAACAATAAGAGTTATGAGGATGCACAAGAAGAGGCAGAAAGGATTTCGAAAGCTCAGCAAGAAAGCTTTGTTCTAGTGTAAGAATGACTATGGTATAGCATAAGCATTAGACCTTGCATGTAAGTGTTTAACCAAACCTGACTACACAAATGAATGCACTAATGTAATAAAAGCAATTTAACCTGTAGCAAATTAACATATAACTAAACTAAATAATTAATATCCCATCTGTTTTACCATTAACGTTTTAGCATTTAGCCCATGTTTTTCAAGGCAAAAATTAATGTGGCAATACTCTGACATAGGTGATACTGTAATACAAGGCTGATTTAATTATAACAGTAAATCAGTAGAACAGAACATTCTAAACAGATTGTGAAACACCTTAAAAATTGATAGTTTACAAATAGCTGTGAACAGGATAACTTGGAACATAAGAAGGGTGGAGTTTTTTGTTGCACAAACAAGGTGTCTGTCAATTGTTCTGTTCACATAGTCAGGTAATCTGAAGTCTGACAACATCATTAGGGTTTAGCAATATTAAGTAACTTGATTTATTAGCTTTAAGGAATGTTAAATACTTACTTGGCTATTTCTATAGTGCAAGTATACAATATTTAGTATCATAATTTATGTAAGCTTTGCTTGACTTTAAAAGGAAGACCTAATTAAAGAGCATAGATTTAACAGACCTGTTTTTATCTGCATCTAAATCAACATTTAATTAGTAACCTTTTTCAGTCAGCATTTAAATTTTGCTGCTGTTCAAGGTGTAAGGAACTCCACACTTTAACATTAACAGATTACATACTTTGTACCTCAAGGATAATTACATTTGCATTGTATAACCATAATAGCAAGAGAAAAATCTGTATTTACATAACATAGATACTGCAGTAAATACCACATTGATCACAGGCTCCACAGAAATAGATACATCTGACAAACAAAGACTAAAGGCAGACTTCCTCAGCTCCAGAACTAGTCACTTCTGCTTACAAAGTCTTCAGACCTTGCAGGCATTAGCCTGCAGTGCAGCTGAGCATCAGGGCTGGGTCCCCAGGCCACCCAGGGAACTTCACCCACTGTTTCCCAGCATGGCCTCGGCTCGCCCAGCCTAGTCATCTGCACGCGCGGAAGGAAAGATCCGAGATGGACGTGAAAAAGGGGGCGGCTTGAACTCGTGGCTGCCTTCGCGGTCCCGCATTTGATCGACCGTTCAGGGAGCTCTCCAGGAGGAAAGTCCTCCAGTCCTATAGACTCACCCAGGCAGCTTCTGCTGCCCCAGGGCCAACAGGGATGCTGAAATGCTGCTGCCTACCATCCTCAGTGAGAATTTTATAGTGAAAAAAGTGAGAGTTTTCTAGTGAGAGTTTTCTAGTGAAAATTCCTCCCAGACTCCTAAACACTTCCTGCTGCTGAAGTGATCAAATAGTTCATTGAAACAAGCTTTGGAGTCAGTGGAAACTATTTCTGCAGACACAGCGATGGTCACTTAAGAGTCTTTTGCATATAATAAAGATCTTTAAGAGATGTTTATCAATTCTATTAACTACATTTAAAGAGATACAAATGCTGAGATATTAAGAACAGTAAACACTATTGCTAAGATAATAATAATTTACTTTATGACAAATGAAATGAAACATTTTCAATTTGAAGCAGTTACCTGTAGCAACTGTTAAACATCTCAGTGTTATCAAATACACAGCTCAGTGCAACATATTTCCAGGCACTTGCAAATGGAAAGACAACTGCTGTTGATAAACAAAAAGGACAACTGCTCCTGAAGAGACAACTGTGACTTGCAAGTCTACTTTGGAGTCTTGAATTAGAACAAATTTTTACAAAATAAATTTTAGTTTTATTCAACATGTCTAGAGCATTTTGGTCCTTTAAGAAATATGCTGTTAGACTGGTAAACAAGAAATGTCACATTGTGGAGGACTGACAGTTGTATTTTAGATAATCCAAACAGAGAGATCCAGAATAAAAGCTTACAGGGGAAGGAAAAAAAAAAAAGGAGAGAAAGCCAAGACACTAGAGATCGTGTTTATAGCATTCCCTAAATTGGCTTAGACATTCTCAGCATTCAAAGCATCCATGAAGTGTTCATGAAGCGTAACAGAAGCTACATAAGCAAACATAAATCTGCTATATTGTTTAACCACCTAAGGGAAAAACTGACTCTTCTTGAAACTCTTAGGTACAACATTTGAAAAAGCCAATGAGCAGTTCATATGAAATTATGTAAGTTCTTAGTGTTATACTCCTGAAGTACAAAAGAAAAAGTGACTCAGTGACCAGTTTGTTAGAACACACATCTGGAGCACAGTGTGTTTCCTGGCAGGGAATGTGGATGCTTCTCCCCTTACCAACGGGCCCTTGGTTAACACCTTCCCCAAGGTGCAGGGCAGCGGCCTCACCAGATGCTTCACAAAATCCTAACTCTGGAAGTCCTCATCTTGTCCTGGTTGCAAATGCCTTGCCCATACATCCACAGAACTGCTTTATCCTGAGAAAGGAGACATGTTGGGCTGGCTAGAGGTTTCCAAATCAATTTTACCAACAAACAGGGTTGGGCAGGAGGGGGGGGTTCTCTTTGCCAAGTACATCAGTGGTCATAAAACCATGAAAATTAGAAAGAATTACAGAAGGAATAAAGTGAAATAAAACATATGTCTATATAATATTTAATGATCAGGCTCTATACTGATCTTAGTAGCTGCAATATCACAACACACACAGGCTGCAGCAGCTGCTGCAGAGCTACTTGCCCTGGAAAGCTGGTTTCAACTTTTTTTTTTTCCTGCGCCCCTTTGCTCCACAGGAAACATGCTTTCAGGAATCTCGCTCTCTTCGGAGCTCTTCCTACCACATGCTGCCTTGTGATAGAAAAAAACCAAGCAAACCAAACACCCCGAATCACAGATTTCTTTCTTCCATTCTGGAATTCCCTTTGGGCTCACAGTCTTGTGCTCCTTCTAGCTTGAATAGCCTCCTTCCTACTTGTAAAATCACACGGCTGTGGCAACAGTGCCTCACGAGAAGCATTCACTGCAAAGACAGATATGGGAACACAGTCTCTGTCTTGCCCATTTATTCTTCATTGAGCGTACTTGCTCCTCCTTACAGGTAACAGGTATGACTCACCCATCTCCTTCTCTTCCCAGCCTCTCCATCTATAATCCCTCAATTTCCCAGCTTTGGCCACTTTGTCAAACTGGGCAACACAAGGTACCCAGTTTGGGACCCGAGAGCAACTTCTAAAGCCTGCCTGGTCTTCTGAGAAGACTGAATTGGCAATTTGGAAGATACCTTTAGCACTCAAATCTCAGTGTGAACTGACAGGTTTGCAGATGAGATGAAGTACAGGAAGACACAGCCTCTTCAGAAAAAAAAAAAAAGAAAGAGAGAACAACATATATAACGACTGAGAAAAAGAAAGTATTTGGCAAATGGAGCTTGAGGTGAGTTCAGTGCTTCAGGGTGCAGAATGCATGGAAATATTAGGTACAGTAAAACTGAGAATTTGCTTATTGTCTGTTCACCAGCATAAAACAACCCATAAGACGACATATGAAAGCATGAGACTGATATGCTGAGATTCATTGGAATGAATTTATAAATTGCAAGAAATACCAAAATGCAATTCACAATAGGACCAAAAAAATCATTTTTCCTTCTCCCTCTCTCTCTCTCTCTTTTTTTTTAAGGATTTAGATGGTGTTCAATTTTTCCTACTTGCCTATCCACCTAATCACAGGCATAGATCTCTGCAAGGATTGTAGTTATATACCTACCACCATCCCAGTTTGTTCACACCAATGCGCACCTGTTGGGATGGTATCACCCACCTGGCCAAAGATGGGCTGCAAGATTTGAAAAAGCATTGACACCAACCACAGCTTTAGAAAGAAAGGCTATCAAGTGTAGAGCATGACAGCTTATCTGAAAGAAAAGCCTGCTGGCAGTAAGCAGGACCACATTCAAAACACAGGTTTTATTACAAAGAATGTGTGCTTTTCTGACACATTAAACAAACATCTCTCCACTTTTTATGATGTGTTTTGCTGCTGTGGAGTCTGTGGGCTAACCAGAACCGGTTCATTATTCCCAACATTATCCTGTGTTAATCTTCGTTAAGGATTGCTCAGCCAGTAAATCTAGCTCCTTACTCCAAGATCTTGTTTCACAGGATCTCCTCAAAGTCCCCAGAAAAAATTTTAATTTTCACCCAATGTTCCACAACACATGCCCATAGCATGAATGGATACATTCCTTTTTAATCAGATTTCATTTAATTTTCCTGGAATTTGCCAGGAGATGACAGAAGTCTAATGTTTTAGGGTGAAGTGCTGTTTACAATGTCTATGATTACTGATGAATATAAGAAAGTGGTAGGAATAAGAAATCCAGTGAATATATACTTCATTTTATGGCCTCTATACAAGAAGGAACAAATTCACTCTTCACTTTTACAAGCCAAAACTCCACACCAGTCAAAGGAATTAACCGAATTCAGCTTACTGCAAAACTGTATATAGTTCACTGACTTCCTGCAGTCTCAAGCTTTACACAAATATAGCAGGCATACCCAACATACTCAGAGAAATAAAATAAAGATATATCATCATGAGCAATTAAGGAGATGGAAGCAAGAGTCATCTAATCATTTCACACAGGTGCCTCTCTTCCTGAGGCTCACCAGGAAAGGAGTGCAAAAGCACTGCAGAGGCTTGTGAGTGACCACAGAGATAAGCTTTGTCACACTCTTGCCAAAGCTGCCAAGAAAAATACCTGGGGACACCTCAGCCCTCTGGGATGCTTGGGCACGTTCCTTATGCTTTGCAGGAACTAGGAGGGGACTACTCTTGACACCCGCCAAGGTATCCTGCCAGATGCAAACCACAAAGCAACCCACAATGCTCCCCAGAGCAAGTATTTTTTCGGATGTGAAGGCCTGAAAGACAGTATCAGAGTGAAATAGGGGCAATATGCTGGCAACTGTTTTATCTAAAATAATGTTGTACTTATGTTGCTGTCCTTATGATAGATTGGATACGGAGACCATGCCTAAGAACAGAGCACACTAAGGAAGGGCATGAAGCCCAATCGCACTGCAGCATTATGCCCATCGAAGGGGTATGTGTCATTTTGTATTAGGCATGAATGACTCTAGCAAGGGCAAAGTGAAAATGCATTTGCTCAAGAAAGTAGGATTTGTCACAACAAAGATTTTCAGTTCATTAAAACCAGAAACCCTCTGACCTCTCAGTCAACTACAGACAGGGGACATTCTGTTTCTGAACTATGCAAATTGTAATACAAAAATCAAGAATTTTTATTATCCTTTTACATATGCATAAACCACACATTCCCATTTTAAAATTACATTATACTGTGGCCTTCTAATTTTGAGTGACTGTTGCTAGCTAAGTTTTATCATTTAATATATAGCACCTGCATTTGGCATAATAAAATTAAGCATTCCCTTGGAAATCAGATAGCTGGAATGTTTCTGCTTCCTTTTTAGACAAGGAGAAGACCTGCCTCTAAATTAGCATCTTTGATGTTGACTTTTCATCAGTAATAGAGAACTTGGTTTAAAAATTAAAAACTCAAACATCAAAATGCATGAAAAGCTGTTAGAACTATTCAGTGAGGTAACAGTACGGAGTCACTGGTTTCGAAGACTGCATCTGCCATTCAGGATCTGATGAAAAACCATGAACTTGTTTGAGAATCAAAGCACAAATTCTTGTGAACTTTCTGCCAATATGGCCAAGATTGACTACTACACAAGAAAACAAGTGTCTGGATTCAGAAGTAGGCTCTAGCTCTAAGACTGGGTTTGCATGCATGTCTGGACCTTTTGCCAACATAACTCCTTCAGGAAACTACCCTATGCTAGGGAAAGCAAGTGGAAAAGTCTCTATTTTTAATAGTCTCCCAGCTATTTCTGTGCAACTGAAATCCATTGAGTGGTGGGCAAAGTTCTGCCCCATTACACAGTCAAAGGGCAAGGACTTCATTGGAACACCTTGGTGAACTGCCCTGAAATGGAAGATGACCAGGAATTACGAATCCTTACCTTTCTCCCTCCACCCCTTCCAGAAAGGGTAAGCTAAATTTCAAACTTGCATCCCTATCCTAGAGAAGAATTTTCCTCAATTATTTTTCCCACTCCCCCCAGCCCTACAGACAGCACCCCTTTTCAATTGCTCTGAATCCTCCTACAAACAACATGGAAGTACTAAATGTCTTGGAAACAAGCGATCTTTTACTCACCACCTTTTCTATAACAAGATTTGAGGGCACACAGTAATTGTAACATCTCTGGTTTGTTTAAAGCAGTTGTATACTCAAGACTGATCCAAACCACGTGAAAAAAAAAAATGGGACAAGAGCCACTAGGGACAAGCAAGCCTTCACTTGCCTTAGCATTAAGGTAAGTCCCTAGGCATACATATGTATATACATTGTACGAACCCCACATTTTAAGGCAAAGGTCAGTTTTTTTGCTACTGCATACTACTGGTAACTGACTGCTGAAAGAGGCTTACAACAAAACCCACAGTGGTTACAGTGAAACACAGTGAAACACACAAAGTAGACACAAATCCACGGAGAAAAATGCAAAGTGACCCTTGGCATAGGCAAGAGGCACAAAATACTTTAGAAAAACAGGGAGGAAAAACCCCAAAGGCCCTGTTAGCCCTGCAGCATGGAGTAAGTGGTTGCAGAGTGCTATTTCCAAGGTACTGAGAGCATTTAACAAGCTAATGCTAAGCTCCCCACAGTGAAGAAATGCACGAGAGCAAAGACACACAGCAGCCACAGCCGGACAAAGCAATCATGGCATGATGCACGCCACTCGCTCTTCTGCAAGGCTATAGTAGATAGTCACAGTTTTCACATAACACAGATCTACAATTAGCCTGAAAAAAAAAAAAAAAAAAAGACTCCTTCATTTTCCAACTGACAGCCTCTAGCTCTACTCGATGTTATTAGCCTCCTTTCATGTCTTTTGCAATCTGCAAACGATCCTGTGCAGTTATCAGGGAAGCTGCTCCCACTTCCACGCTGGCTGGGGGTGGGGGCCAGGCAAGAGGGAGGAGGAAGCCCGGCAGCCACGGAGTCCAGTCCGCCCTCTGCCTTTCCCCGCTCGGCAGTGGCTCCAGCCGCCCTTCCCCAGCCTGGCAACCAGCCCCTCTCCTGGGAGTAGCCGCCTGCTTGTCTATACACCCCAGGCCACGGTGTTTCTGCATTACTTTTCACTATCTGCAATTTCATGCCAATAGAGTGATTTTACGACCCTCTCATATTTACGAATCACTTCACACACTTCTGGGGGTGAAAAACAAGTGGTTTAAACATTGCACAGAATGCTACAGAGCTGCTCACACACTGAAATCAGGGAGGCCATATCTAGTCAAAAGTACATGGGGAATCCACTGTAAGCAGAAGGTATTGCAATTACCCTGTTTCAATGCAAATGTTCCCAGTAGAGAGAGGAGCGTAAGGAAAGTCGCTAGCCTTTACTCATTTTCTGGCATGCACAGATGAATTTGGAAACACTTCTGATGATACTACACATGTAAACATCAAAAAAAAAAAACAAGAATCAAGAAAATAAAATTCACATTGTAAAACTTAGGTTTTACATTTTTAAATAGGAAAACTCAGTCTAAATTCAAAACCTCAGCAAGTTAGTGTATTAAGTGTATGAGTTCCTTGCTCAGGTATTAAAACCTAGAAATGATTGCAAAACACCAAACTGTCAGGGGAAACACACACTCAAAGCTGGCTTGGTGTCTTTGAGAAACAGCACATTTACTTCAGCAGTTAGAAGCTCAACATTAAAGATTGTACTGCAGGTTTCACTAGCCTGCAGTACAGAACTGAAAAGTGTATTTCTTACGCGCGGCCCCATTTGCAGGGAGGCTCCGTCCGCTCCCGGGACCAGCGCTCTGCGCCCGCAGCGCTGGCCGCTCTCGGACACTCCTCCCCTCCCCTAGCTTCTGGCTCAAACACGGAAGCTCAGACAAACATACTAAGATCTAACCCCCCCCCCCCGCCCAGAACAGCAACAAAACAAATAGGTAAGTCAAGCTCAAGAACATCTGTTAGATGATTCTAGCAGCTTTGTATCAGCACAGAAAAATCCCCACCAAGTTTAAACACACCTTCCCAGACAAAGCCTTTCTTGCCTGAGGTTGTCCATTCCATTACTCAGCATTCACCTATGATGTCAGGACTTCCACATACTAAATTATGGCATAATCCCATGGATGTTTGGCTTATGTGCGGTTTATACACCTACGTCAACTCCTTTGATATGCCTGAAGTGCACAGAGGAAAAAAAAATCTAGGAGGAGCTGCCAGAAGAAATACTCAAATCGCACTGACTTTCAAAGCAACAATGTTTGGGAATGATGGAAAACAACACACAAGTCAGCAATTTATTTATTTAAAAGTCATTTAACTAAAAAGCAAATTTTTCTCCCATATACCTCCACTTCAGTATGAACATATTTTTATAATAAATAATATTAGAATTCATTATTATTTATTATAACTCATAATAAAAATAAAGAAATAAACCAGATAAGGCATAAGACATAGCAATATCTCCAACCTGGAGATTTGCGCTGCTCAGATTTCTCAGGACATCTGTATAAACAAACCCGCAATTGTGTGAATGATTCGGCTGAGCGTCTCTTCACTGAACTTACCTTCTTGCTATGTACGTACCTGTGGTGGACCCCACAGAGTGGATGGAAAAACGTGCAACACATCGCTAGACTGAGATGGGTTATTTAAGATGAGAAAATATACTATAACTGAGCTTTTCTGCTTAGGAGAGCACTTTATCCACATAACAGAATATTAACTTCAAAGAAAGCACACAGATACACCTATAAAGGAGAAAAAGAAATTAAACAGAGGATAAAATGCTACATTTATGGAAACAGCGCAGACATAATCCTAAAAGTTTGTTCGACACTATTTGGTTCTCATTTCTGAGCCAAGACCTCCAACAGCAACTACCTGCCAGTACCACTTCTCGAATGTATACAGCCTGATTTACAATCAGAGGGTAAGCTATATAGTAAGATTTTTGACTTTCCATGGATGCCTCACAGATCAGAGATCACCCATGGAATGGTCACTTGCAGTATCTAATCACAAGAGCTGATTAATTAGGGAACAGGAACAAAGGCTACCAATATTAGTTTGCATACATGAGAAGCAAGATGATATACTTCTATGTCTAGAAACTACAGTTTATTAAGCATCCAAGGATAAAGTAAAAAAATTATTTCACTGAAACATTAACATGTCAAACTGCAATATTTAAGCAGAGTGGATGAATAATCTCTTAATTCTGTTATCAAATCTGGTGACTACAGGACAAAGCAGCTGTAGAAATTGTTCTACTAGAACATTTGACTATAAATGCTCACTTTGCTTCTGAAGTTCTCTCTCTCAAAGAAATAAACCTAAATAATTAAATTAGCTATGAATGAAGTAAAGATTTGTCTTTGAATATGGCTGACAGACCACTTCCACTCTATTAAACACCCTACAACTCAAATGAAATTTTTGATAGTATTTTACTATACAGGGAAAAACATGCAGAGAGAAAAACAAAAATACCTTGTCTTTTATTTCTGTACACAACAATCCCACATCCTGTCAAGCCACAATTCATAAAAATAGGCACTCCCTGGTACATAAGTGTTACTGCCTTTATATGTCATACACTTAACACAAAAACTGATCTGAAAATGTTCCTGTTGCATCCAACCATCCAACACAAAACAACATGCTAGGAGTACCATGCTAGGTCTTCTAGAACAAATGCACAACCAAACACATGAAGAACCACCACATTTTCAAAATTCCTTTTAGCTGATTTGAACCTGCATAGCTTTTTTTTTTTTAATGCTTACATGAATTCATTTGACCTTCAGCCAACAGCCCCAATGCAGCAACCCACTCCATTCAAACCTAAAGGCATCAGATCTGATGCTAGTTATTCATTTGTTTAGGGCTGTGGTTTCTATCCCTGCTTATTAGGCATAAAGTTAATCTTAGGCTTAAAGCTCATGTAAATAAACCAGAAAAATGACAAGACATATCATAACCATAGTCATTTTCATAACAACTAACTCCAGAGATAGATACTAAGATCAATAAAAAATTCTGACACAAAAATATACAGAAGTATTTCGGTAATGTACAGGTTAATAGAGAAATATTAACTACTTTTAATCATTAAACTAACATTACTATTTTGATCACTGACCTTCCAAAGAGTCCTCAGGTAGAACAGAAAATTTAAATTACGGTCCTGATTACATAGACATGACAAAACGCTCTGAAATTTGCTTTGTATTTCAGCAATGCTAAATTTGCAACCACACAAGACAGTCTATCTTGCATTAAGCAGAATCCAAAGGATTCTCCCAGGGCTGCACCCAGCCTGGACAACCCATGTGCTGTAAAACAGACTTCCCTCCCCACCCACACCAGTAGGGGAAAAAAAAAAAAAAATCTCCACAGCTACTGTATTGCAGTAGCTTTCTGAAATAAGAGAGTTTTCCAGTGAAAATATATTTTTCTTAATACTTTTGTTGAATATTTAATGACTTATTCACAGATCATTTTACTGATGGCGTACAGGCAGTATACTATGTCTCCAGCAGATCTTCTGCTGAGTAGCAGCAATCTCAAGGTCACTCAGTTCACACTGGTGATCTGTCATTACAGCAAGAGTGAATGACGTGCTGTTTATTGTAAGAAATCTCATGTCTTCATCCATGAAGAAAAGTTTTTAGAAGTGGATAACCTTTTACATCTTTAATTTCTACTTTTGATAGGTAGGAAAAAAAAAAAGACAGTAAAGGCCAAGCTGAGCATATAGACTGAAAAGAAGTGGTACAGCTTAGGAAACACACTGGAACAGAAGTTGAAAACCTGGGTCATTTTAAAATTTGAGCATGGAAATAAAGCAGATAGAAATTGGTCAAACACTTCATTTACTTAGGTGTTGAAACTAATACTCATGTGATCATGATTATCTGATTGCCCTCCTCAGGATCCAAATCAGTGATCAAATCTGGTCTCTTTATCACACTGGAAGAATGGGACTTGCTTCGCTTCCTCTGCGTGGGCATGGCCCTGGCTGAGATGGGGGCAGGGGTCTCTGCCTTGTGGGACCATGGTGTCAGCTCGAGAAGCAAGGGGAGGGTCACCACTGCCTCCATTCCTTTGCAGAAAGGARAACATTCGCCTGCCACGGGGTAAAGAGGAGGCGTTCCCATCCAAACGCTCCCTGACGCGGGCTGGTTTTGTACTGCGGTGGTTGTTTTACTGCGGGGAAACGCGCGGAGCCAAACAGTCTGCTAGCCGGGCTCCGCGCGTCCGCCCCGGTCTGGGTCGGGCCCTGCGGAGGCTCGTCTGCACGGCCCGCCCGGCTCCGAGAGAGACCTGCTCCCCACCGAGGGGCGCGCAGGAGAAGCGCACGCTAGAGCGAGCAGCGGGGGGCTCCGAGACCACCCTGGCCCAGGGCGGCCCCGAAGGTGCCCGCAGGCCGCGCATGCGCTCGGCCGCCCTTTGTGAGGAGCTCACGACACCTCCAGGAGGTCTCTGCGCCCGCCAGCGATGTCACAGCGCCGCGAGGGCGGCCAAGGCCCCCGCCGCCGGGCGGCCTCATTTGTGCACACAGCTTCGGGAGCACCGGCAGACATGGCTGGCTGCTCTGCATTGGTGTGCCTTCTCCTGTGTGCTCTTGCACACGGGTTCCCCCTGCGYGGGGAAAGAGAGGCTTCAGCATCGCCTGAAGGTACGTACACCAACGTAAAGCCTCCTCTCCCCCACCAGCATGCTCTGAGGGTGAACTTCCAGGGGGAAGGCAGCTTCCACTGGTGCCCAGCAGCCCCTGGGGCACAGGGAGCCTAGGGGGGTCCCCTCCMGAGCCGAGAAGGCTTCAGGAGGAGCTCYGCTGCAGACACCTGGCTTTCCAAAGCCCTCTGCGCCACCCTCCCTGGGCACTCACGAGCAAGCATCTGCCGAGCCTCGTCCCAGCCCTGCTGGGTCTTGCTCATGGTGGCAGGGTCCCGCTTCCCTTCGTCCCAGGGGCACAAGGGCAGGAGCAACTCCACCTAACAGGAACAGAAGGCAGMARGGGAAGACAAGGGGAGTGTTTTCTCAGTGCACAGCTCTGAACTTGTATACCACACGAGCTGTGTCCTGTACAGGCTGGGACGCCACGTCTCCACAGCCACAGCGCATGTGCCGCTGTGCTTGGGTTCTTCACACTTTTGGCCCCCCCCCCCACCATAGACCTATCGCAGCATGCACGTTTGTATTAAACTCTGATCTTTGTCCATTATTCTCCAGTAATCTTACCCAACGGTTCTGCAGAGGCTGACCCCAGCTCTCCAAATCGCAGAATCGTCATCACCACCAACACCTTGACGCTCATCATTTCGGCGTACTTCTTTGCATTCTGCCTTTGGCTTTACTACCRAGTCAAGACCAGCAAAGAAAGGTAACATTGAAAATCCACATCCCTTACAAAGGAGTAAGTAGCCACACAGCTCCCAGTGGGGGCACGGCCCTAGCTTTAGCCACTCGCACAAGAAGTCAGGGTCCACCCAGAGCCAACTCCCTCGTAGCGCTGACCCACAGTGCTACAACCCTCCTGCTCCACAGCTAGCAGACAGCAGAAAGATGGGCAGAAGGTGACAGCCAAGTGCTGACCTGAGCCCAGGACGTAGCCACCACTTGCAGTGGCAGGGCAGTCTACAGCTGCACTCCGTGGGCTGCAAATACAGATGCTGAAGGACTTCCAGGAATTACTTGCAAGTAGATTAAATCAAACGAACCAGCACCCTTCAAGGCTCATCTCTTGCCAGTCTGCTCTCACAGCCTGGCAGAAGGAACAGCACAACTGCAAGGCAGCCATTACAGAGTTGCTCAAAGGGCTGAGAAGAAGCCTACCTGTTTCAGGGCTTCGCAGAAAGCTCCCAGGCTGGCTCTGTAACCCCTTCTAAAGGKGCAGAGCCYTGCTAGTCTGCAAGGGGCTTCCTTTGGCAGATGCAGCAAAGCACAAGTTCCCTACTAGGGAGCGYGCTTCCTTTCAAAAGGGCAAGTAAAAACTCTCTRTATGATTCCTAGGTCTCCAGAGGACGATGCTGAGGCATCCACTCGCCAGACCCTTTGCCACTGCGGAGGGGTGAGTCCTGTCCTGCCTCCAGGACAGAAAGCTCCATCCAAGCAAGTCCCTTCAAACCTCCCCCTCTTCAAACTCGCACCAGCACAAAGCTCATCCGCTGGTGTGTGATTCCCAGCTCCACAGGACTCTGCAGTGTTCGTGCTCCAGGTGCGCTTCTCCAAGTGCGGCAAGCATAGAGATCGGGAGCATCGGGGATGACGAGGATGAAAACCTCTATGGCAGACTTATTCTTTCATCCCTGCCTCCTCCACTGCCCACAGATGAGTTAAGCTCCTCTGTTGACAGGTAATCACCACCACAAAAGCACAAGACAATGTTAGTCTGATTATACTGTGTCCCTTTCAAGGGCAGCATGGTTTGGAGGGCCTCTTGGGGGGGGGGGCTTAGAGACATATTCTCCCACTCCCTTTCCTCTGGGGCTGGCCAATAGGCCCTTCAGAAAGCTACTGCACATCACCACTGCTTCCATTTCAGTGCTGCAGCACAGGAGGACACCACACCTGGCACTGATGGACCTAGAGCAGCAACCAGCATCGAGGCCTGAGCAGGCAGCCAGCCGGGCTGGGCACCCCGACACCGGGCGAGATGGGGGTGTGCGGTGGGAAGCGGGCATCGGGGCCACTGAGGCACAGCAAGAGCAACACCAACGCTCCTAAGAGTGTCAGCCAGAGCCCAGCAGAGCCCCGGCCTGTTTGCCCACAGACCCACCTACTCACACGCCCACGACTCTGCTGCCCGACACCAAGAGTCTGCTGCTGCTGCCCAGCCCCTGCTCCCACGCGCGCCCGCGCAGCCCCAACACCAGGGCACAGATCGTGCCGTCCCTCCGCCCCACCTGCCCGCGCTGCCCTGCTCCATTCCCGCCGGCGCCATCRCCACCCTCTGCCGCCTGCACTGGGAGGCAACTGGGCAATAAAGATCAAGCGGAGGCCGAGCTCACGCGCCGCCCGAGTGGTGTTTCCTGAGAGCAGCTCTCGGCGGGTGATCCCTGCCGCCCGCAGCCCCCGGGGCGCAGAGCCCCTCGSCTCACACRTGCTCATGCACCAAAGCAGCAGGGCCCCACAGCGTGGGCTGGTATCACTCCCGTGCAAGAGGGAGCGTGGGGGGACGCCAGCCACGAGCCCCCTCCCCACACCGACACCACCTGCACCCTGGTGCTGCCCGGCTCCCACGCAGCCTGCCGCCACCATCAGCCGCTCCGTGCGCCCACAGCCGCCCACGCGCCCYGCTCCGCCACCCCGCGCCCACCACCCCGTCCCAGCGCTGCTCCGCCGCGGCCGCGGGGCACCTCCTGCAAAGCCCCCTTCCCTCGCAGCAGCCCGCGGCAAGGCTCGCGCCTCCCCGACAGCCCCCGCCAGACCCCCCGCGCCGCCCTGGGCTGCTCYGGCTCACAGGAGCYCGCTCCCGTCACCCGCCCCACAAACCTCGCCCCACGAGCGCTCCCCAGCCCYGCGGTGGCAAAAGGGCCAAAGACCGCTGCAAAGCCCTTCAGAAACACCTGCTGCACACGCGCAGGGCCCTGCATCTCCTGCGGAAAGCGTCGCCGCTCTCACGGGGCTCTCGCAGACRCTTYGGGAGCCGGCACGCTCGAGACAAGCGGGGCAAAGCCACCCGGCTTGTAAACACCTCCAGGGCTTCTCTGCAAGCAGGTCACAGCCTTGCTGCCTCCTGCACCAGCTCACACATCACACCAGTCAGGAGACCAAACCACACACCACAACCCGCAGGGTCTCCGCRTGGTTCACCAAACACCACAGAGAGGGAACACCAGCTTTTTCCAGACTCGYGSAGYTGGAGACTCAACTGCACAAGGCCCCGGGCCACCCTGTCAAACTGGACCTGCTTTGGGCAGGCCAACACACCTCCTGGCCTCCAGGTAGCCTTTCCAACCTCAGCTACTCCTGGGCTCAATCCCTACCAGCACAACCTCCGTGGGAACTTCTGCTCCAGCAGCTCCACACACTCTTCCTTGTCGCCACCAGGCCTCACCAAGCTGCTTCACAGACCACACAGCTACTGACCCTGCTCTGCAGCCCCAGTGTGACCGAGAGCCTCAGGGTATCTGCTCACGACACAAAACAGATGAAAAGCCCGAGCACTGCGCTCGCAGTCGCCAAGAACACCTCTGTTCCCTCTCACATCTCTCACCTCCCGCCAGCAGCAACTCCACAAGCAGCAAACCAGCTACTGCCCCTGTCTTCACAACACATCATCTCCATCTCAGGGCTGCAGGCCCTCAGACTAATAAGATCTCCTGCAAGCCACTGGGACATGAAAAATGACCCACCACTGCCCACCACCAGGCAGCACAGATCTCTGGAGGAGGACACAAATGCATCTGCACCCACTTCCTACACCCCAAGTGTCACCATGCCCACCAACTAGGGCCATACCACATTCCAGCTCAGTTGCACGCTGCTCGACCCTCAGCCCTCCCCTGGACACATCACAGCACAAGCAGCACCAGCCTGTGGAGCCAGGCACCAGCGTGCAGCTGCTCCTCTCTCCTCTGCCGTGCCACAGCCACTTCTCCTGGGGCACGGCGAGCACTGCCCGCGCCCAGCACTGTTCCTCAAAATAACTGCCAACAGCACAAGTACAGGCGCAGGACACGAACACCGTGGGGGAAAGGCACCCAGCGGACTCCCTGGACACAGGAGGGCTTCCCACCAGCCAGGGTGCCCCCCGACGCAGCTCCCTCACACCTCCCACTCGCAGCCTGTGCCTACAGCGCAGCAGACCGCAGCACCAACGGCGTTCTGACCCCGGCGCAAGGAATTCTGGGTCACACTCGAGCCCTGCGGGGTACGATGCTCTCCAGATGCTCTCCAGATGCTCCCCTTCTCTTCCCACCCCTGCCAGAGACACGGTTCTGGACACACGACCACGCTCATTGCCGAGTCAACAGGGCACACGGAGCTCCTTCCCGCCTGGGCCCCATGTGGGACACGAACGGGGGAAGCTGCGTTTAGCTCCTGCAGAAAGCACAGTCCCTCCTACAGCACATGGCCTGGTTCAGCTCCCACCAAATCCGGACTCAAAGCCTACAGGCTCCCTCACTGTCCCCGTGATTATAGAGGATCAGTTCGCAGTTTGAAAACTGTTTAAGTTTTGAAGCTAACTCTGCATGCAACCAAAGGATGTGATAAAAGCAGATTGATTATACAACATCAATAGAAATCTGAAAACAAGTCTAACTTAATTCATGCTAATCTACTTAGCAAAACAGAGCTAAAGAGGAAAGAGAGTTATGTTTGTATTGTGATTATATCAAACACTGTAATGGTAAGGACATCACACTAAGGTTAATTGGAAAAAAAAAGAAATAACTCTAAAAGTTTCAAATCAATTAAAAAATGACATATTTATTTAAATTAGTTTATATGTTCCAGACCAGATGAAAGCAATTGATGAAAAGCACTGTTTAATCGGGTCATTTATTTGTGAACCAGGTGATTAGTATTCATTAAAAAGAAAAGGGGAAAAAAACAGCTAAGACATAGAAGCTGTGTTATCCGATAGTTGGGAGAGACAGCGAGAGTTCAACCAGCTTCCATTGAAATGTTACCTTTGCGTTTCTCTCTACACCAAACCAAGCAATCTTTTAATAGGCTAATGAACCTTCTAACAAACAAATGAAACCGTTGACTCTTTGCCTGATCCTGACCTGATGCTGGCCTGATGACCACTCCTTGGTCATGCCAAAGTTGACTTCTACAAATGCTTCTATAACATTGTATAATATGCTTCTACTGTTCCCATTTTCTGATTGATTTCAGCTGCCTACTCAGAAGAGTCTTGTAGAGACAGACATGCTCTAGGACAAGAGGAAACTGCCATTCTCTAATCTGCAAATCATATAGATTCACTAAAAAAAAGAAAAAAGTTACTGAGACACTAATACAGTTACCTAAACAAAGTTACCATAATCTACATCATGAAGGCTCAAAACCACTAGTTCTTTGGGAAATACTAACATAAGCTGCATGAGAAAGACAGAAAATCACTCCTTCACCCAACTCCAGAGGCCTCAGGTGGAGGACTGTTAGTTCACCACACTTTGAAGACCAACACAACGATAGGAATTTCAGAAAATATGTTGGGGGTGGAGGGGTAATAGTGCATATAGCCTTTAGAAAAGGCATCTTAAGATGAAGCATTACCGATGGTGAAAAATCTGTCTTTAAGAAATAACGATCCTTCAGGAGTAGTTAAGCATTTCAAAGGCTGATGACCTACTGGATCTTCTGCCTCATGATGAGCTGTTTCAATTCAACATTATCTATGATAGTCTTGACAGTAGTGCTTATTCTTTCTGAACTTCACAATATCCTACAGGATCACTCTTATGAATTTAAAGCAAGCATTTAGAAAAAAATTTTTAATATTGTAGAGTAATACTTCAATTCTATTTATACCAAGTCCTATAATAGAAAACATGAAATTAAAGATTAGTGAAGATGTTGGTAATTGTTATCTTATTGAATTTTTTTTGAGGTGATGCAGTTCAGGTCACATTCTGTAATGAAAACAAGCATGTTTAACACTAAAAGCAATGTTATAGGTGCCTTTTCTCAGGGGAAAAATTCTTAGTTGTGCAAAGCAAGTAGAAAGCAACACTTGCACTCTGTCTCAAAAGGCATCCCAACTCCAAAGCACATGCCTCAGTGTTCTCTAATTGCTTTCAACCTCTTCTAGATCATACTTAAATCAGCACATAGCTTTTGGGACTAGCCTTCTTAGGTGCATATTTCTATACTGTAGGAGACTAAAAACTCTTGCCCTGTAGTAGGCTTGAATTGTTACTGAGTTTTAGCCCTTTAAGACCATTATGAGCTCAAAACCATTATGAGCTCAAAACCATTCCTTATTAAAGAAGAATATATATAAATACATGCACGCCCAGCAATTGTATCCATTCATTCCTAAGAGAAGAAACCTTGTTTTCCCATTGCTCCCCCAAAGCTATCTATCTTATGCCAACACAAGAGAACCTTTGAACTACAGGGAAGATTAGCATCACTCTCCTGGGATAGACTGCCTCATCACAACCAATTTGTCACAACGATGGTCTAATTAAATGCATTATTCTTCTTCAGCAAAGACATGAACTCTTGACATGTTTGAGTTACACATGCAAGGCTTCCCCTCTTCTTCCACCTATACCTTTCTTTTAATGGCAGGCCCACAGGGAAGGCTGCAGGCCTTCATTTACAATGAAATCAGTGAACAGAAGAGTCATTTTTTTAAAATCATTTTCTGTAATGGTTGGATGAATAAACCCTACGTGTTCATTGGGAACATGCTTCAGATTAAATGCTGAAGTTAGCTTTGGCTGGTCCTTTTAATCAAAACACTTCAGATATTCCAAATCAAGCAAAATGAAAGAGCCAGTGCCTCCAGAAAAACGTATAATGAGGCCCTGAGATGTCAAGTTGACCTGAAAGGTAAAAATAGCTACTTGGCTACTGTCTTCACTAAATACAAGGTCAAACATCCAATTTCTCCTCACAGTTATGAAAAGGACAGTACTTCTCTCTTATACCATTCAAGCCATAAAAATATATATACATACACACACACAGGCTTATGCACTAAATCCTCCTGTGACAAGTTTGAACTGGACTGTCTTTTGCAGTATTTCACTTTAAAAAAAAAGCACATTACAAGATAAATAAGATCTGTAAATGCCTTACATTTGTTTAGTGTTGACATTATTTTTGGTACTGAGGTTGGTTGCAGTACACAAGATTAATAAAGAGTCCTTGCTGTTTTGAACAACAGTTAAACAAAAGATCTTGGACCCTTAACTTCTTATGCCCACTTGAACAAATCTGTTCACTTTAATATAGCAATAGATTATACAATTGTCATGTCTTGTATTAGGCTACTGGAAAACCTCTGTACCTACACAATGGATTTTTTTTTAAGAAATGTTTATGAGAAATGGCTTAAAGTGGTATTAAATTACTTCAACTATGCATTAGACCAGACTTGATCACTCAAACACCAAGCAGCAATGAATTCTGCAGGTGGAAATCCAAAACCAAAACAGCACTAAGCATAAGGAAGCTTGGCAGAGCATGCATCTCATTCAAAATTTTTCCTAGCCAGGTTGAAACATTTTTCATATATTTAGCATTTATTATAAAGTAATAAAGTGTGAGTATATGTTAGTTCAGTAACATCAGCAGTAAGCATTAAATAAACATATTGTTAACAGGAGCTTATCATTAGAAAATGCTGCACTATTTTTCCTCAGACTCAGAAAGAAATCAAGTATGCAGTTAAAAGGGAATCCCCACTGCAACCAATCACATTCTCAATTTTAAGTATGTATTTATGTGCTTTATTGGACTGGGTTCAGAGTGCTCAGCATTTTACTGGATTGAGCCCCATGGTCCTATTACTACAGGGCAGCTGAGGACTTTCAATGTCAAAGGCCAAATCAATTTTAAAGAAAATAGAAAATGCAAAAATAAATAGTAGGGGGAGAAAAAGCAAACAGAAATACACTTTTCTATTTTCTATCTGGCTTCTTGCCTGAATATACAGGCCCAAATTTACTCAAGCTATATACTCATTTCCTAACAAAATAATAATAATAAAAAAAATAATAAAAAAAAATCCTATTCTGGCCTCTGGGAGAGACAAAGGAGAAACCCACTAGTCAACACTTCTTTTCTTAACAGAATAGCCTGTAGCTAGTGTCCAAAGCTGTAAGTGAATTATTCTTTAGTATACTATATTCGTACCACTTGACTGCCAAGTCACTGCACTACCAGTATTTAACTCATTCTGTCAGTCCCATAGAAAATAAGGGGCCTTTCTTACTCAGTCTAAGACTAGATTCCATTCTCCAGCAATTTAAAGACTTAGACTTCTCAGTTCAAACATGGGTATGGCCTTTTACTACAGATACAACGCAAAAAAAAGGAACAGGCAACTCTGTCTCTTGCTGGCACATCTTCCTCGTATGTACCATAAAAAGTACATCTCAGTTTTTTGAGATAAAGTCCTCACAAAGAGGTTCACGATGATTTAAAAAAAAATACAGTTTGTGATAAAACTATGTAAGTGGATGCACTGTGTTGCACCATTGTTTATTTAGAAGGGCTAAAATATCAATATAACTCTGTGTGTTAGAACCTTAAACTATGTTAATGGCTAACGAAAAATAATCAGCATTGATTCCTGGATAAAAGTCAGAATTTGAATATATAATCATGCCAAACCAGAAGGGGAGGGGAGAGGGGGAAAAAAGCAGTAGGCATCTTCATAAACCAATCATGATAATTTATAAAACATTTCAATTCTACTTGATGTAATTTCATACTTTTCATTAAATGACATTGTTCATTGATTTATAAATGTAGGATTGAGTGGCTTAACAGGAGAAAAAAATTGAAAATGAAGTCAGACAAATGTTTTCCCTGAACATCACTTCAGTAAAACCAGAAGTCACATGCATTTTTCTGTGTTAGTTCATAACAGATTTGCAAACTTGCAGGAGCTCAGCCAGAAGCAGTGAGCTAGAGAGCTCTTAGAATGACAATCTAAGAGAGTCAAGAGCCATAGCACTGTGTATTTCTGGTCCTCCAAAATTTTTTTGCTTTTATAGTCAGCATATGTTAGCCCACTGGAGACTACAGCAATACTTTTAGAATAATTAAATATTAATAATATCACTAGTAATTAAAACTAAAAGCATTGCCATACCTTTATATTAATTCTTCAATTCTTTCTTTAGATTACAGTGAAAAAGGGAATTCTAAGATACACTCTTCTTTGTCACTCTAGACTTAACTTACCACTGTAGCACTTTAAGAACAGAAACACTGAAGAATTTGAGTTTGGTATGCCAATTCACTTCATTTATTTTTCTTTAGCTCGTTATCTTGTATATTTATTCAAAGCTATTTGAACTTTCCTTGAGCCTGCACTGCCCTGCAGGGAAGCCTAGTGCCTCTTCCCATCCTTCCCCGTGCACACCAGTTTTGCCCTATATCCAGAAGGAAAAACTAATATTTTTCCTCGCAAATTCTAATTAATGCCTCACCATGTTAAGCATTAACATAGATGTACAAGCTCCAAGCTGACTTGTTTCAGTCATTAATTCTCTCTGCTTTCAGTTTAGGCACAGGATTCTTAGCAAGCAGCTCAGATGAAAAAGGAAAATGGTACCATGTTCTTCTACCCTTTAACTATGAACTTACAGTGGTTACATATGCACTCGTATCTACTACACCCTATCTTAGGACCTCTTAAGAGTTGAGAAATTATGTCATTTTGTAAAAGATTGCCTCAGCTATCACTCAAGTTAATGGACTTGCACAGTAGTGCTTTAGCTGTTGACAAGCCCACCGTGCACACACAACAGCACAGGAACAGAAGACATCTTTGGTCTCCAGGTAAACCAGCACATCTCTGCTGCTCCTGGAGGTGCAAGGGCAGGTTTCACAAGCTGAAACTAACTGGCTAAATTATTTGGTGGACTAGGTATAAAACACAGAGTCTAAGAGACTTTTTTTTGAAGAGAACAGTAGAATTTCTTATGTCTTCCACAGAGCACAAAACATTAGAAATGGCCTATTTGCCACATATGCAGTCAGGTCCCTTGAGCAACACTTCCCATAATTATCTTACTAGTCTCCCACAATGCGTCTTGCAGTTGCAGAGGAAATACAGCTGGTGATAGCCTAATGAGATTGACTTCTGAAGACTACAGCTTCTCACTCTTTCTGATTCTTATTTTTTTTCCCCCTCTAGAATGGACTGAAAATTCCAGAGTATGTGTTTCTTAAAAGCATAGCTCCTGAACCTGAAATAAAAGCACATACTGATAAAATGGCTAATAACAACCCAGCATAGCAGACTAACATAAGCTGACAAGTTTTATTTCAAGATATCTTTTGGATGTCAATCCATCACAGTAGCCACTCAATGCAAAATAATTCCCTAAATTGTTGCAAACCCATTCTCATTCTTTTTTCAGTCAATGTCTTCTCCCATTCAGGTTTCTTTTAAGCTGAAGGAAACAAAGAACCTTCACCTCTTCAGCACACTTTCATTAGTGCAGCTACTCGGAATTTCCACACGCCGTTGATGCCAGGGGCCAGCCATGAAACACTCCAGCACACTCCCCTTCATCCTTTTCTGCATGATCTTCTGCAAAGCCCGCTGCAAGCAGGCTCTACAGCAAGGGGTAGAAATGAGGTTGCTTTTTAAGAGAAGTCTGCATTGTCATTCCAAGTCCAAAAGCAGCACTTCAAGCACAAAGTATGTATAGATAAATTTAAATTCCTCTTTCCTTGAAGACCTTTATACATGGCAATATAGATGCAACCACTAAGAACAACTGCTCTTAAATAAATGTGTCCTGTTAGACTGCTTTCTGCAGAAGGTATACACTAGTCCACAATTCTTTGGAAAAAGAAAAAAAAGAAGTATCCACTCTTTTGTTCATTACAGCGTTTTGTTTTAATTCTTATTATTAAAGGAGAAACACAAAACATTTTTTCTAACAAGGTAAAATACAAACCACAAGAACTACGAGTAGCATATTTCCTCATTAAAAGCAGGTATATAATCTGATATACATTGTACAACTATATTCCATTTAAGAGGCAGATGTCTTCTCATTCCATAAAATCTCATATGGTTATCATGTAACTCAAGTCTTAAGAGCTGCAATTTCTTCCATGTAATTCTGAACCTTAAAAAAAAAAACAACACAGGGTGGGGGGGAATGCCTTTTCTTACATTTCTTTCCTAATACACAACAGTTTAACAAGCTAATATTGCAGATCAATCTTTCCTGATTTTTTGGGTAAGATTTCTCACAACATATATTACATTATTTATATAAGAATAACTGCAACACATACGACAGACCATTGATATCCTAGTAGAGATAGAAAGATGTGTTATTTTTAAGAGATATAGGAAAACACAGTCGCATTGTTTCTACTATTCCCCTATTCTGGAACATACAACTGAAGTAACTCTAGCCACTTCAAAAGCAATGATCTCCAAAGAACCATTACAACATCTTGTGGAGAAGATTAGAAGATACAAGGATGCCCTGGCAGGGGAAATTCTTTCTCCAAGGCATAGCTCCGCTTGAAACCGAAATCTGCCAGTACTTGGCTTCTTCCCATCCTATATGGATTGGCAAGGAAGGAGAGGGGCTAAGCTGCCACTGCTGCTGGCTCCAGACAGCCCAGCTGGACCCAGGTTGGCTGCTTTGCAGAAGTCACTTGCTAGAGTCTCCCTTTCCAGAAATATAACGTGCAACAGAAGTGGCATACAGGTGTCAAAGTGGTTTCTGAGCAAAACTCTTCAACACCAAATTCCTCAGCTGCTAATAGGAGCTCAGCCATTTTAGAGGATTCTGTGGTAGTTTCCAGTCTTGCTCCTCTCTGAAACTAGTTATGAAACCTCCAGGCTTTGGATGAACTATAAGATGACTTCCAGAACTACAGAGATGCATAACAGGGCCACAGAACTTTATAAAACATATAGAAAGATGCCTACTAACAACAACACTCTCAGATACTGAAGGAATCATAGGAGCATCATAGGAGAAAGCCCCTGGGATTCAGCATATAATCCACCTCAATGTTCAGATAGGCGACCATACACTGTGTTACTGCATATTTAATTCACTTCATTCACTCCTTCCCTCCCTGTCCCCCCTAGACATCTGCAAAAGCAGTAATGGTGTTCGTAAAATTACTAGAAACTGGAAAATGTACTTACAGTAGAAGTATTAGCTTTCTAAGTCAGCTCAGTTTAATTTTCAGGAAGCATTGCAACAAATCCCACCAAATATGAACACTTAGTCCAACAAAGTCTGTGTATTGTTAAATAAACCAAATAATTTGGTAATAAAAATTAAATTAGTTACTTAATCAATTTATAGTAATGGCAGCAAAACAGACTATAACCTTAAAATATGGGCCACCAGCCTACCCATGATGGAGCAATAGCTACCAAAAATACTTTAAAGGTGTAATTAAAAAAATACAACTTTAAATTCATGAAAGCTAGAGAAAAAAGTAGCTTCATTAACTGTTAAATTAAGAACTTAATACAGGCTCATGGTGCGAGTTTACTAGCAGACATGCAGGCAAATAAACTGACACAGAACTCAAAAGTACCTACCAGTAACTACTTGCTAAAGTATCTCTCCAGCTTTGGTGAGATGTCTTTAACATACACCTTTCCATTTGAAAGGTCTTAATTTAGAACTTAAAAGCAGAATAAAACATTAAGCAAAGCTCTCTCTTGCCTACCTGAACTTCTCTCCTTTTTGCCTTCCAGGACAGGCAAGCGGGCAGGCGAGTGGGCAACTTCCATCAGCCCTCTGCCCTGGCCCCAGGCAGAGCCCTTGCTGCCCAGCTGAAGCTCCTTAAGAGCACCACTGCCCCCACAGCAGCCGCTTAGCACCCAGCTGCAGCCCCATAGCACCCAGCTGCAGCCCCTTAGCACCCAGCTGCTCCCCAGCAGCCCTCCGCCCCGGCCCCATGCAGAGCCCCACTGCTCAGCTGCAGCCCTTAAGCACCCCACTGCCCCCCGCCCCAGCCACTGGCCTCAGGGGCAGAAGTGCAGCTTTTTCAGGGGTGTTTCAGGAGCTGCAACGCAATGTTGCTCCTGTACCAAGTTATTATAAATCAGTATCAAACTCCTAGGAGTATTAAGGGTTTAACTTACACTGTATGTTACAGTACATAAAAATGCTCATATCAATGCAACCTATCTACTGTTAATACACCAACATAAGCAAATCGTACAACTACTACACATGTCAGCAGTTATTTAATATTGTGCAGAATATTCATTCTCACTCAAGCTAAACAGACTTTGGTGTTGTCACATGTAAGTTACTACTACGTATAAGTTCTCTCTGCAAAAGGAGCTTATCTTACTATGAGAAAGAAATAAAAAGGTGTGGTTTTCTCTTATGTGACAACTAAGTTATCTACTGAGCTGTAAAAATCCTAACGGAGTTAAGTGTCTGCACTTTATCATGAGGCCAACGAGGCAGGGTCAGTCTGCGGGTCGGGAAGAACTGCCAATTAGCTTTTCAATACAAGTCCTGGCTGTTGTTTCTCCTAGGTTTTTAAGTGAGAGAAAAATCATGGGTCAATTATCTCACTGTAAAAATTGCAGGACTTACAAAAGACATTCACACGCAGGAGTGGAGGAATGGGGAACTGACTCATGAAGATAGAGAATTTAGTTGCATTGGTTAACCTGATTTTTCTTCTTTCAGTAGTAGGTGAATTTATCTTTTCTTCTAGTATTTCATTAAACCTCTAGGCTGAGTTACTTTGAGTAACTGACACAGATGGAGACGTTTTTTCTGTTCTTGCAGTATTTATTAATATAAGTTAATTTGCTTCATTTCTTTCTTTCCTTTGTCATCATCTCTCTTTTGATCACCTCCTTCACAAGGAACAACATTTCAGACAGGCTGTGTTCTTTAAGAGCATCTCAACATTTTGGTATGCTTTTTGACATCAATTTCAGCATGTCAAGACTATGTGATATTTAAAGTAATACTATCAACAAAAGAATCTTGATTCCTTATCTACTGCAAATTTTTTCCACTGAACATTTTTTAGTAAAATTATTTTGTAAAATCGGTTCTTTCTCGATTAGATTTCATTTTCTTGAAAATAAATGCATAAAATGCACAGAAATTACATTGTTCTGATTAATTTGTAATTTGAACAGCTCTGCAATTACTTAACAGCTCTGGTAATTACTTCATAGCTACAGTACTGTATTACTTTGGCCAATAAATAAATTATGCTTCTTTATCAGGGATATTAATAATGAGGTTATCGCTGGAATGACAGAATTTATCCTGAAAACTGAAGTAATCACACATGTTACAGCACCCAATTTCATTTTTTTTTCTATTAAATTACAAAGGGTTCACCTAAGAGGATTCTTATTCACTGATTAAAGAACTCAGTACTTTCTGAATTTAATTATTCTGTTGTTAATTTAACAAACACATTCCATAGTAAAAGACTCCATCGCCAACAAAACCTACAGCAATCTTATAAGAAATTTTCCTTGGCACGCAATGAATGTGTAGAAAATTAATCAGGACAACTAGGATGCCTTTTACTAATGTCCTTTACAAAGACCTTGAACACTGAGAGAAGGCAGAATTTTGGCTGTTTTCAGCCACAGGGTAACTTTGTCATCACTGTATGATCATTAAAATTAATTAAAATTTTGCTAGGTTTCTTTGATTTTAACCTAGAAAAACTGGAGGTTAAGATCCTTACACTACATATTTAAGCTAGGTCCTACTTAGCTTGAATAAACCAATAAAATCATGCCACATAAAGTTAGAGAAACTGAAATTCAAAATTGTTAACTGGTCCAAGGTTACAGAGCACAAAATATCAAAATCAGATTTAGAACCACGTTCCATATTTTACATCCTTTAAATTCCTTCTCAGTTAGCCCTTGCAATAAAAAACAAATTGTTCTTCATAAAATATATGAAGCGTATCTGTATCTGCCCTTTGTCTGAGATTTAGTTGAAAATAAATCAGATATCTACTAGATGCACCTGCATCAGGAGATCCTGACTACTCTAGAAATATGTTTCATAGCCGCAGGAGAAAGACAAGAAAGTTTGCAGTTAAAAAAGTAAAGTTCATGTGTCTGCGAATCAGCTGCAGTGAACTCCGTGCTGTTACTGGCAGGGGAGAAGAAGAAATCACTTAAAGTATTAAGCCACCAGACAAGCTTGCCCTAAACTGTTATGCTTTGAATGTTTTAAATGTTACAGGGAAATCATGCTACAAACCAAATACCTGGACAAAAAATAGTCATGGTCTTTATTCTTATTGAAATTATCTTGTAGTTAATTTTGTTAAACTAAATCGTTGACAAGCACCTGCATACAAATAGGACGTTTTTTGATGGTAGAAGATTTTAGAAGTGTGCAGAGTCACAAAACGACACTAAGACAGCCTGGCTTTGATGACTTTGCTCTCTTCCTGTGGAAAAGCAAAACCAATGAATATTATCATATACTACGAACTAATACGTGAAGACGAGGCAGGAAGGTTCAGGGTACATTGTTTTTGCCTATTAATGAATACTTCATGGACTGTATTAACAACAAAACATTTCCCAACTAATAAAAATATTTTGATAAGAATGCACTGCTGTGTCTCCTGGTGGCCAGGTTTACAAGGGTTTGCTCTTGTCTGATGTACAAACTTAATGTAAAATGAAGTAAAGGACAGGGGAGAGTGAGTACTGTCTTTTGGACTTTTTATAACAAGCATGTTCTGCAATTTAAATTATTGAAATGCATTCTGGTTTAGGAAGCTATACATCTCTATCCTACGGAAATTTCGTGTTTTATTCCGTGGTCACATACAATGAATTAAGGTATTTAAGCTACAAAAAAGATTAGCGAATATTTTTTCCACCACATGTAAACTCTTGGGAAAATTCAAATACCTGGTTGTATGACCCCTGTTTCATCTGTTCCCCTTCCTCTACGCTGCTGCAGTAGTGTGTGCTCAGGTGGCTTGTTACACTTCAAAATAGGAGGCTTACTACTTGTATTGCTATCTTTGGTCGGCTTCTATGGGAATGAGGTTTGTATCACTATACCTGTATATTTACGGATGTGTGCTGCTAGCATGAGACATTATGCTTTGTTTTTTCCCAGATTTTCTTTTTTCTCATTTGATTTATAAAAAAGACTTTAGTTTTGTCAGGATAGGCATAGTTTTTATAGTTCTTCACGTAATCTGAATATGCTCCATTACTTTTTTTATCTTAACTTTACCGACATATAAAAAACCTTTATTTTCTTTTACCAGTGAAAAACTTCCATTCACTTTAACATAGTTATTTTGCTTATGTTTCACTGCCAGTGACGGTATCTGATGCTAGAAAGAACAGTACACTTCGCACTATGTGGTAATGTAGGAGTAACCGGTACTCTCCTGGTGACAGAACTGAAGCACTGTATTAAAAGTCTTTATAATTTCAGTTTGAAGAAAGTCTGAGCAGGGCAGATAACATTTTAATATTAATTGAAACTGTAAAGTCTGCCAGTAACAATAAATCAATAAAGACTCCACCTGGGCTCAGAGACCAACAGCATTAGTATTTGTCCTACAATTGAAGATTGTGAAAGAATTTTGAATACAAAACTCAATAATTTTCAACAATAACTGGAAGAAAACGTTGAAGTCAGACTTACGGAGTGGAAGCAGTGAGAAACAGCTTTCAATGAAAATGAAAATCAATACAAAATACTCATTCATCACGCCAGAATGACAGGGTGATCCTCAACACGCCTTGCCAGGAGAGCGTGGGAGATGCACACCTCCGAAAGGAACCACCGAGAAACGAGACAGCGGTGCGGCCACACTGATGCAAAAAGTGATGGGCGATAACCTCACTGCAAGCTAAGAGGACACTAAACCACCCCAGGGTATTTGACACAACCAGACATGGAATGAGCTATTCTATCACTCGCCAGGTGACTTTTCTACCCCACTGTGCAGATAGAAAAGCGACCGACAGCACCTCTTCCGTGCTTTGCTCAGCCATTTTTCCTCTGTCTCATATGAGATGTATGGCTAGGTCAAAATTAATGTTTCTGCTGCTTTTAAAATGATTAAAAACAAAAATATTTCACACTTTTTTAATTTCCAGTAATGGGGGAATATTTTAACTTTAAGGAGTTTTTCACTCCAAATAATTGCGTGTGTGTGTGTGTACATATATATATATATACACTTACACGTGTATATATATACGTATATATATGATATGCAGAACAGTAGTAACTAAATGTCTCTTGTGTACTTGATATATTAAAATAGTCCAAAACATGGAAAGTATTAATATCCCCATTAACAGAATAGAGGCTTTAGGCAAAGAAAAAATTCAGTGATTTGCTTATACTTCCAAAGAAAGGTTTGTAGCAGAGCCAGGAATTTAGGCCAGCTCTATTAAGTTTTAGGCCAGAACTAACTGTTCTTGTCAAAAATGTAGCAAAATAAATGTTTTTTTTTTTAACAAGAACAAAGTAAAAGCTCACTCAACGTAAAATACTTTCATTATATGAATTCTAAACCAATCAATTAATGAGGAAAATTCTCTTTCTAAAAAGATATAATAATGTGGTGGGCATAGGGAAAATTCCACATCTGCTTAAGAAGGGTAAAGGGAAGATAAAGTCAGGGGAAACTCTGATGAGAACTCATCCATTGAAAATGCAGTGCTATTAAAGTCTAAGAATATAAAAATACTGAAAAATGTTCATTCACGAGAATTAGGTGGAAACTATAAATAAATAAGAGCCAAAGAATGAAGAATTATCTTTGGATGGGACACTTGAATTCAATTTTTATGTCTGATGAGGAATTTACCAGCAGAGCAAGCAGTACTTCTACTGCAAAGATACTTGTTTGCAAAATGCCATATATAGGTGGACTTCCAACAAGAATATGGATTTGACAGTTTCTTTTTCATTGGTATTGAAAGAATATCCTCATGTGCTGGAGAAAGAGTGCTGACTAAAGCAGTTATATCAAAGAGTGAATTAAAAGAAAATTAAAATACTGATTCAAATCCAGCTCAGATTGTTTGTACGTTTGTAATCAGAACTGTGGTATCACATTCTCCCAACCTGTGGAGATTATCTGTAATAAAATATTTCAGGTGCAAATTAAAGAAAATCAAAGCCTCAAAATACTCCCTTTAGTCAAAGAAAGCTAAAACCTGTAATATTCTAGATGACAGAAAAAGCCATATAAAAGAACATAAAAAGAGTATTTTTTCCCCCTCTCTGAAAGACTAACTGCAGTACAAAACTTGGTGGAGGTACAGGCAAATATAAGACAAAAATATAGATCTATCTTGAATATTTTGAAATGGGTAAGGAATGTTAATAATTCTTGTTTTGGAAAAATAACAATTAGCAAGGGATACTCCTTCGCTCAACCATAGGAGGTAAGCATGTAAGTGTGACCTCCACAGGGTCCCTGTTATCTGCTGATTTGCAAAGCGCGCGTACCAGCAGTATCTACCTTCGGATACGTGGTATTTCAAATAGTTATCAGTGTCCTTCAGCTAATAATCACAGAGGTAAATTGAGTTAAGTTACATGTCCTGAGTGTTTTCATAAAAATGTAAATATTTTAGAATCAGATTCCTGTTACGTTTCCATACAGTTTTTATGTGCTGTACATCTATCTTCAATATAACAAGACAAAGAAATGTTTTTGAAAAATTCGTTAATTCTGATTTTAAAAATATTAAGGTATTGCCCTTTTGCTGCTGAGAAACTCCACTCTCAACTTCTGTAGTAAAGTCTAAAAAGGCAAGTATTTCTCTAGCATGCTTTCTCTTCCTTAGTATGAAGAACTTCATCCTAACATCTATCTTCCTATCAATTTTCTGCTCATGTTACTGTTAATTATACTCCAAACTTCTGTATTTCTCTCTTAAAGGTTATCAGAGCCTGCGTTCCTATCAGTTGTGATTGTATATCTAGATGTACACAGCTGATGTACAGAGATGCACACAGACGTGCATCTGTATGGTCATAATGAGAATACTTGATTGGATTCCTTTTTAAAATTGCATGATTTTGATTTACTTTGATTACTTAAAATCTTCAACCAAAATGCCTGAATGCTTGAGCCTATTAGACTAGTAGGCTGTACTGGGAGGAAGAACGAGCTGACCTATCAGTTCTTTCTGTTTCTTACTTATATAACGAAGTACAAACCAGGCCGATGACAGTTGTTCCGTCTCAGCTCTCCTGCCCTTTGAACTGGCGCTGCACCAGGACATGCTATGCTTCTTTAATATTAATGCCAGTAGTTATGTTGCAAGTCCGGCAATTTGCCCGTTAGCCTCGCTACACGCCAAGGGGCAAGCGGCAGCTTCTATGCAGTTACCCGATGCGAGTTCTTTGATTACGTTACCCCTCACGACAGAGTAAGGAGCAACTTTATGTCAATCATAAATGGGGACTTAATGTTCTAGATTTCAGTCCTTGACTACTTTCTGCACTGCTACAGCATTAATCTGAATGTCATAGATGCTGTTCAAGATACTAAGATCAAAATATGCAGTTCTGTTCAGACACTAAATTTTCCACAAATTGCCCTACTGATTCTTTTTAAATCGTAACAGACTTAAGAACACTCTTATCAAAAGTGATCGGTGACTTCTTGGAGTATCCACTTCTGACAATCTGAAGGAACTTTGCTTCAAGACACTCAGAACTTTATAGTTACTGAGCATAAGGCCCCATTAAGCTGCTTACACTTGTGCACTCAAAGAAAGACATTCAAGTCATCATTTTTAACTGCCTCCAGCAGTTAAAAACTAAACTGTAACTGTTGTAACTAAAAAGTTACAACAGATTATGTGAACTGGAGAAAAAGGATGAATTCCAAGATCTACTACCTTTACTAAATTCTTTTAAAGTGAAGATAAAAATGTTAACTATGCCTACTATTGAAGATATTCTGATGTTTAGGCCTTGTACTCTAGTAAAGGGAGGACAGGTACAGTCAGAAACAACTCCAATATGAAGAAGCTTGTGCATGAAGTTAATTAAATACATTTTGGTTTCAGTCTGTTAAAAGCATACACTTTGGTTTAGTTTAATATTTTAAAAACTAAACTCTAAATGATGGATAGAAAGTTCATCCATTTAGACAAGAGTTTCAGACCACCTTCATAAAATGTAGCTGGACCTGAAATTAGTCTAATGATCAACTGTTTAAAATCTTATTTTAAAACATACACAGTTTTAGAATTCTTTTCAAATTCAGGTACTAAGAATAATTTGTCTTGATATACTTTGATAAATAATTCATATCATTTACTCTTTCAAAGTACTTAGATAAAGTTAAAATCTTTTATAAGATATTACCTTTCTGATAAAGTTTTACTCAGTTACCTGAGTTATCTCAGGTAAAAAAATGATAAAAATATGATCATCAGTACAAGAGAGACATGGCACTACTGTAGGGAGTCCAGCATAGGGCTAAGAAGATGACCAGAGCATCTCTCCTATGAGGAACGGCTGCGAGAGTTGGGCCTGTTTAGCCTGGAGAGGAGAAGACTGAAAGGGGATCTTGTCAACATCTGCAAATACCTTAAGGGAGGGTGTCAAGGGGACGGGGCTGGACTCTTTTTAGTGGTGCCCAGTGACAAGACAAAAGGCAGTGGGCACAAACTGAAATGCAGGAAGTGCCATCTGAATATGAGGAAAATCTTCTTTACTGTGGGGGTGACAGAGCACTGGAACAGGTTGCCCAGAGAGGTTGTGGAGTCTCCTTCTCCAGAGATATTCAAAACCAGCCTGGATGAAACCCTGTGCAATGTGGTCTAGGTAACTTGATGGAACTTGGGCTAGGTGATCTCCAGAGGTCCCTTCCAACCTCAACACTTCTGGGATTCTGAGATCCTTCAACAAGCTCCTCTGAGCATCCTAATCAAGCCTAGTTCAGCTATTTCTATTAAAAGTCATATACAGATTGCAAAATTGTTAGTTACTACATTAATGAGGCTGATGATTTCCTCTGCAGAGACGAGAAGGCTATTATTGGCAAATAGGTGGTAACCTCTTATCCGCATATTTCCAATAACTCTTTTTATTTTCTGACCCATATAGCAGAATTCATCTGTAAATCCCACAGGATTTACATGGACACAAAGAAATCAGTAACTTCTTCTCACCAAGTGTTTACCACTTTGAAGTAGTTTCATACGTAAGAATGATGAAATTAGCTTGTTATGGAGCACCTGCTTATTGTACAGAGTAAAAATATCATAAGCGTTTCGTTCTTTTTCATTCTGACTACATAAGTGCACTTCCAAATAGAATACAAGACTCCTATAGTGAAACGCTTTAAAAAGAAATGCAAGGTATTACTGCTGTGGCCACATGACTATCCTTCAGTTTATTGGACCAAAATCTAAATAAATAATTGTATGAACGTATAATCTAACTGGGCAACCTGAATTTTGCACTTAATACATAGTTTTTGTTTGTCAAAAATATTTTTGTAAGGAAAAGGTTTTGGCAATTAATTATTAATCATATCTAGATGACCCATGTGTATTCTTAACAAATTTACCCATGCTGAATTACATAGTCTGAAAGTAAGTCCGTAACTAAGACTGCAGTGAAGAAGCACAGGGTAAAAGACATCTACTGCAGTGAAATTGCTCTTAGTTTCTTCACAAAAGAAATACAAATGGAGTAAGAAAAACATCTCTAAACAGATCATATTTGCAGAGTTGAAATGTTTCAGCAGGTTAGAAAACAAATGATAGAAGCAGTAATTTAACCTTTCACCCCTAGTCAAAATGACTGAATTATAGCTACTGGTGCTATTATCTCATGTCATAATATACGCTAGTATATTCAGAGCAATAATGTTGCACAGAAGTAGGAACTACATGATATTAAAATACATGATGTTGGATAGTAAGAAATAGAGGTGCTAGTTTGAAATAGAACAAGTGAAAATCAAAATATGCAATTGGGAAATGGCCTAGAAACAGTGAATAGCGTATTTTGATGCTAGATAGACAAGTTAGAGATTGCATCCTAGAGGAAAAGGATATTACAGAGAAATATAACTGCTATTTCATCTCAGAAAGGAAAACAAAAAGTTCTAGCAATTTTATCTGTTAGAACGGAAACTTAACTCCTAAACCTCTGGTCAAACAAGGATCATTATCTGTGCAAACATTAATTACAGAAGTGTTCATACATGTAAGCTTCCACTCTTTGGTGTATCAAGCCAATTAGACCAATTTAGCAAAGTTCATACTGATTTCACTGCTACTCACAAGGTGTGCATAGAGGTGCACCCGTGGTACACTACGGAGGGGAAAGCCTGCAGTATGCCCCACCGCTAAAGAGCCCTCGAAGGGACCCACAGTACAGGGATACAGCATAGTGATCACTGCACAGTGACCCACAGGTAAGAGCATCCTTACCTTACCATCGCTCCATGTCTACCAGTGCCTGCCATTTCCACCCACAGCAGACAAACCTTTTTTCACGGCTGGCACCTCCACTTGGAGACCTCTCTCCTGAGCTGTCTTGCAGTCAGGAAGCTTCTGCCCAGCTGAAGTCTACAAGGAACCAGTTCCCAGCTAATTCCACAAGTTCTTGTGCCCAGAGAAATGAAGTGCCAATAGGGCCTGCTGACAGCTCAGCCACCTACCACATCTTCTAAAAGGGTTATAGGTATCACTGGGTGATCCAGAAATAGTAGAACAGTACATTTATGTTTAGCAAGGGAAGGCAAAGAAGATCCACAAGCAGCTCAAGGACCTTAAGATCTCTTTTTTTCACGTCCAGGTAAACAGCCTATGATTTATGCTCTAGACTAAGAATTGTGAAGGCTAACGGCCCTGTTTATTTGGCTTTCCCAGAAAAATCTCAAGTCCCAGAGTGGGACTTCCCTATTTCCTTTGAGGTCAAGACTGAAAGAACCAGTTTATAGATTTACTTTTTTCCTCAAGGTCATGTGCTTCACTGTTGGCTAAGATGACAGCTTGAATTTACGCTTACTCTAAAGGAACATTAACTTCAGTGACCCTCCCATCCCCCCGCAAGAATTACAGATACCACCTCATCTCATCACAGAACCATGAAGGTGGCCTTGTGCATCCAGTAATCAGGATCCCACTGCTGGTTATACCACTTCTGAAATGTCTGTATATGAACAGAAGAATGAAAGATATTTAACAACTAAATGATAATTAGCAACTGAACGAGTTCAGGACTAAATTGGTAGATAAATAAAGATTAAGACACTAAAAACTCCCTGATCTGATACCATGTAACATCTGTCAAATGAGTACGCACACATACTGTCTTTTAAATTCTAGCAATACTTCTGTCATACAAAAGATTACATTTGAATTCTGAGTAAATAATACTTTATATATAACCACAGTCCCACTTATCTATGAGACATTCATCTTGCTAATTTTCTCAAAAATCTGCTTTAGCATTATCACTATATAAACAAAGGGACAGACACAAAACTTGGGGTTATGCCTGGCACATCTCCATGATTCCTACGCTTCTGTGACTCCAGAGACCAAAACATCACCTGAAACAGCTGAGCCTGTCTCTGACAAGTAAAGAGGGATTCAACACTGTCAGAGATGCTGAACCATTAAGTCTCTAGGAGTTCAGTCTTGAAAAGGGTTTTTTGATGTTTTCTCTCCTTCTTATAGGGAAACTATCTTTGATAATCTGGACAACTGGCTCAGAACATTATGAAATCAAAGCTCCCACAACATCAAACTTTAATTTAGCTAGAAATGCCTCTCTTCAGAGTTGAAATGGTCTTAAAACATGGTTAGCCTTAATCATGCATGTTCCCCTGATTCAACATAATATTTCATTTTGACCTTTTGCTGAGAGCTAAAAATAAACTCTGACAATAATCATTGATGATAAAAGTAGACTCAGTGAACCTACTTTATATTAGAAACATTCTACACATTTTAGCCAGTTTGCCTCCCTGCATCTTGAAAGCTGAAAGACAGGGAAGGTGAAAAATCAACATGGCAAAAGGCAAATGTCTTCAAATTGTTTGCTTTTTAAAGAAATTACATGTGCATGCACATTTTTTAGAAAAAAAAAAGATAAAATGCTTCTAAAACTTGCTTTTACTGTTTCTTCTTACTTTCACTTACTTCTCTGAGTAAGACATGTATGCTGTATGCTTTACTTTATCAGGTACTAGAGGGGAGAATTTTGGTTAACTTTGCCATTGAAACACAGCCTAAATTATGCCACTACAGAAATACATAATACCTGGATAGTTTGGCACAGTTATGGAGAGAGAGAAAAATGTAACAACAGCTAGAGCTGACAGCAGAAGACAAGAAGTCTGAGAAGTAATCTATACTGGAAGCTAAATACTGAAGTTAAAATGGATGCATCTGCAATTAGAAGGATGTTGCTTCAAAATACTTTTCTTTGTTAAAGAGCTTTCTTACTACCCAGCTTTACAAATTGACTTGCAGATTTTAAGGAGTAGAAATCCCTCAGCCACTTGATATACTATGGCAGGGTGAAGAGGATCACTAAAGCATTGCTGTTTATGTTAATAAGATAGTAACTCAATTTACTTGAGTACTGATCAATGCTAAACAATCAGAGAAGTTCATGTATTATGTATTTCAGAAGAACTTGTGCTTTTTAGTGGAATGTCACAAGGTTAAACAACTGGTAGACACTGGTTCCCTTGAGCCCAATTTCAGCTACAGTGCTTCCTATCCACATAATGAAGAAACAATAGCAAAATAAAACATTGTTTGGAACACATAATGAACTGCTCGCATAAACTTCAACCTTCAAAAGTCATTATATTTTACAGTTTGATGCAGCAGACAATTATTGGGCCTCCATTTGGCTGGCTACATCAAGCAATGTGCCCTGTTTTTTACCGTGTCTCCGTAATTATTGATGGAACAGTCGTCATGGATTGCACCGTTGCTATCAGTGCATTAGCAACTGAAACAGTTTGTTACCTGCTTCCTGTCAGGTATACTGCAGTGCTATAAAAACTGCCTCCGCCTACCATAGTTAACAATTACTGTAGCAAATATCCAGAATATAAAACTTTCAAATTATCTCTTCCTTCAGCCCGTGTCTGTTTTCTGCAGTTTATTTAATCCCTTTACTCTAAATTGTACTGCAGATACTGAATACCTTTTTCAGTTCACAAAAAGTCAAAAAACAATTTATTCATTTGAGTTTTAAATCAAAGGAGAGTGTTTCAAATTCATAACTAAAAGAGAAGATATTTTTGCTTGTCTGTTTATGCAGTACTTCGCTGAAGGGTAACTTGTAAGTGTTATTACTCTTAACTGACAACTCAAACATAAAGAAATAATACTTAATACTAAAAATCAGTTCATAAAAACAGAGATAGATTTATTTAAATAACATTATGAAGTTACATGATCATCCAGTGAGATCCCATTCTCATGCTAATTGATGACTCACAGCTGAAGTTACAGGACAACTATGATGTGTTAATCACAATACCTCAGACCTGTGTTTTTATTTGGTTTTTTATCCTTTAACATTCACAAACTCAGAACTCAGTGGTCCCACACTGGAACAAGTTGCCCATAGTTTGTTGAATCACCGTACTTGGAAATATTTAAAAATCATGTGGAACAGCCTCTGAGTAACCTAATGAAACACTGAAGTTTTTGCCCAGTTTCAAGTGAGGGTTTGGACATCATGTTGGACAACATCCAGAGGCCCTTTCTAGCCCAAATCATTACACGGTTCTATGATGGCAGCTAGCAAAAGTAGGTTTTAAAACTTTTCACACAGCATCCTACATTTCATGTGAGCAAAATGAATGCAAAACAGATTAAGCTGTACAGCCTGGAGAATTCAAAAAGAAACCTATGACTGCTAACAACGCCTTTCAGAGCCGAGAGAGACAGAGACTGTGAGATACCAGGGAACTCTGAACAAGAGGTTCAGAGGCATTAATGCCACTATTTATACATCAACATATATTGCAAAGGTTACTTAACATCTCTTTAGATTAGTATGTTGTTCAGAATCAAATTAAAATTTATGATTGGAATTTTGAATAATTTATCGGTATCATGTGTTAGGGTGCTTCAGAGTTTCAATTCAGTGGAATGAATATGTACATCTAGATCAAATACATAATATATAGATATGGAATTAATTGCATGCAGAAAGGAAGACAAGGAAAAGAGATAGATGAAAAGACTGTGCAAGTTCCACCGAACATAGACACTTCCATGTGCAGTAAGGGGAAAGTATTACAAAAAATAGGTCACAAACAAAGGGTAACAAAATTATCACAAAATCCCTCATGATACATTTAATTCTACAGGTATCCTTTCACTCTGCAGTCTGTAAAAACTGAAATCCTGACTGCGGATCTGCAGGGCGGAAGACAGTCCTGCGCGGCAGTTTCCCGTCTGGCACGGAACAGCCTCGGCGATGTGAGGCAGGGAACCTCTCTGTGTCTCAAATCAACACTTCAACACAGCCTTTCTTTCAGTCTTTGCTTGATGACGTCCTTTAAATTGTATGATGGTTTTAAGTCAATTCTTAAACTAACTCTGTAGAACAGAAGTTGACTTTTTTCTTTTTAATTTTTATTACTCATCATGATTTCTAAGCAGTATTAGAACCCATTTTGGCATTACTATGCCAAAGTAATTTTTCAAGGTAGTTTAGTTCTGAAATAGTGAAGACAGTCCTTTTAACAGCAGATTTTCAAGATAAAAACGTGAATCCTGAAGAGAACCAGTATCTTCTATTTTGCACTTTAACATTGAAGGGAGGTTGGACGAGATGATCTCCAGAGGTCCCTTCCAACCTTACTGATTCTATAATTCTATGATTACAAAGAATACACAATATACTCACCCTAATTGAAAAATATTTCTTAAAAGATGGTATGTCTGTTCACATAGGCGTGACCCTTGGAAAATTTACTCATTTAAAGTATGGCAGTGTCCATAATCTTCATAATACTTCTGATGATGTAAATCTTAGACAGGTTAACTGGGTGGGGTGGATCCTCTCCATCACTTACTTGCACACCCCTTGAAATTGTTGTTAAATGCTCAAACCAGAGTCCCCAATCTTCAGATTTTCACAATTTACATTCTATAAACCTATCCGTAGAACTTCAAGGTTCAGGATCTCTATTTAAATCAAAGCTGAAATATGCAGACACTAGATGATCTCTTCTTTCAAATGAGTCTTTCTGCAGGAATTAACATTCCTTTACTTCCATTAGACCACATTACTGTACTTCCAAGGAGATGCTACTTTTTTCAGATGGATTAAATTAGAGAGCCATTGTAGGTATCATTATACAGGTAATCAGACAGAACATTTCTAGAATTTGGTAAAATGGAGAAAAAGAATGTCTCATATATGCTGTTGGACTCAATGCAAGCAGGCAGGAGACTTAAAAAATATGAACCTTTATTCACAATCAAAACACTAAAAGAAATTTAAAGCAGATTAATGCTTTAAATGATTTCAAAATGAGATATTAAGATATCAGATTAACATAATTGAGGTAGAGAAGAAAAATAAAGTACTGAGATTACTTACAAAGGAAGATAATCTGAAGTCTGTATGACTGCTATGTAAGATTTAAGATCTTTCTAGATTTAAGATCTAGAAATACAGAAAGGGGATCTTTTTCCCTTTATTTTCTGCAGTATCTTACACTGTGCTAAACATGGATCATTAGGTAGAACCAGGTAAACACATCAAACCCTACTAAGGTTTTTTTCTTGCCAGTGTAAATTTGCTGTCCTGCAGGATCCGACCTTATTTTAGCCTGGCACAAATTTTAGCCTCTCTGCATTAGAAAAAAAAAAAAAAAATTCTAGCACAAAAGGGTGAGCGTTCAATTTCCAAGAGTTTGTGCATGCAACAAGTCATCTTAAATATGGAAGAAAAAGTCATATAAATAGCTAAAGACTATTTAAAAAGATCAGATGGCTCTTCTATTGAATTTCACTGTTAGAAATAACATAACTTAATGAACTGCTACACTACTTGTGTGCTTAGGGGGCCTTGATTCTAATCCTTTTTTGGGAATTGAGTACTAGTGAAAAGGTGCATAAAAGTATACATGCAGCCCATACAGATAATTAACCACATCACAAAAGCAGTCTAATCAGAACTGCAAAAAAAGCAGGTTAGAACGGAGATTAATTTAGAGATCTGCAAAGAGAGATTTAGTCAACTCTTCTGAACGTTTTAAATTTCTTGCTTTCATCAATGCCCATTAACTTTGATGCACTGTGTTTTCGTTTGGACTGTATGCAAGCAGAAAAACCAAACAAAAAGCAATTAAGTATAAGATGGCTAGCTCTAACAGGAGCAGAGTCAGGCCAAGCACAGCTGTTTTAAAAATCATAATAATGTGCAATTATTTTTAACAAAATGGTGTCTTATCTGCAAAATATGATAAAACAGGGCAAACTCGAAACTAATCATAGAATATTTCACTTACTAAATCCTCCATAAGAAGGCAACTGCAACAATTAGCAGTTTAATACATTTCATTCATTAGCAACAAAGGTAGGTCTTGGTTGTACTTGATAGGACATAAAGCAGATCTGAGACAGCGTAGTTAACCAGACATACTTATTAAATTGAAGTTGTTTTCTCAGTCAGAATGGGTGTTTATACCTTGCTATTTAAAATAACAGTTTATACGTTTTCATCACATTGCTGTATTAGAGAATGCTGAGTTTAGATGTGTTCTGGTTATAAAAATATTAAAGTAAATGATCACAGAAGTTGTTCTCAAGCTTTCTACTACAGAATCCTATATACATATGTAAATACATATAAAGTGCACACATGCTGAAGTCTGGATACAAAAATGACAAGTATGTGGCTAATAGTATTTTGGAAAATCCTTTGTGGTAATATTCTTTGCAAAAAGTGGCTGAAAGTTTTCAAAATATGAAGTTGTAGTAACGTTTTCATTGAAGAACTTTAATTATTTGTGACTTTTTTCCCTTGTACAATAAAATTACCATTTTGTTCCTTTTTTCTTACATATTGTATTATACAGATATAGCAAGACAGTCACTTAAAACGCAACCTATATGTCATTTAAAGATCATAAAAGTAAAGGTAAAAGTGTTAAAGTAAGATTTGGGACATCTTTCCTCTGTGAGTATGCAGAATGGTATTCTGTTTATATTTATTTCATTTTTGAAAGCCAAAACAGGATATTCCTCCTATGAGTTCTGAGAATTAGTGTCTCCGGTTGTAAAGGTGATGAGAAAAAAAGTGATTCTCCTTGACCTTTCCAAATGTTTACTCTTTTCTTCAAGTTTGAAAGGAACTGAAAATGAAACAGGAATGATACTTGAAATACTAATAACTAGCAATTTTCTCTCTGCACCATTTTTGAAACAGGTACTTCTAACAACCAGGAAATGCTGCCTTTTTCATCTTGAAACTGAGCTACACAAGATTTGATCTTTGCTTTGCTTATTCTATAGTACTGATTTCAGATTTTAACACCAATACAAACATTTTTGCACCCCAATTGGCTTTAATTAATCAGGTTATTATTTCCTGGGGCTGTATAATACCACATAGCAAATACCAGGTAAACCACTAACTGAAAACAGCAATATGCAATTATAACCAATAAACTTCAAGCAAAAACAAACAAATATAAAATCACTTTAGCAATATGAAAGGCAAAAGCCTTTGCTTTCTACTGATATCTCTGGTGTGCCAAACAGAATCTGCTTCTGATTTTTTAGTTAACAATTTTCATATTAGAGGGATCAATACAAAAAACAAAGTAAAAGAAAAAGTGAAATACACTAAATTACAATATGGTCTCAAAGAAAACAAAGAGACTTACAATCAAAGAAAGCATTTTTACTAGAGTACAACACAGTGTATTTTTAAGCAGAAAACATTGATTATTGGTTATCTTAATTATTAGCTAAAGAGCAAAAAGGCCAGAAGTTAGATACAACTGAAATTTTGGGATACTGTACCAAAAAGCAAATGGAAATGGGAGATCATAGGAGGCCAAAAGACACCACAGCCCTAGCTCTGCAAGTAGATAAGGCAGGGTCGGCTGCTCCTAATTCTCCAGTAATTATCTTAAAATCTTCTTCTTCTCCCTCCTTCCCTTGAATTATAGTAATAAAACTTTTAAATGCATATGTAAATAAATAATTTCACTAAATCACTTTGATCACAAGAAACTGTTAGTTAACATTAGAGTGTTTCAGCTGAGAGAGATTCAGAGAGATTAATTTGTCTTCCACTGTGCACAACAGCTATTCAAAATCCTCTAAAGAGCAGGCTGTATGCTAATGAAGCATATTTACTGCATTCTTTGTATTTTATTTAGCAAGTAAATACTCTGGCATTTTCAAACTGAAGGGATCTCATTTGTTTTCATGGAGCACATCTTTCCAAACAACAACATACACAGAGCAGGGTCCTGTTTACATTCTGCTCTGTCCGCAAGCCAAAAGCCTCTCTGGCAATTCCTGCCCTGGGTCACGAGGTGCTTGTATGACATTTGTGTGTGTGTGTGGATATTCCTACCCAAGCAGGGATCTAAGCTACACTTTGATTTAAAAGAACACCATGACACTTCCCTGACTGCAGCTATTAGCACCTTGCTGTTTTCCAGAGAGCCAGCCTAGGCAAAACTGCTCACTGGAAGACATTTCTTGCTCACGTCAAAAAACACATCTCCAAATAGCCAAAGGAATTTCTGGGGGGAAATTACTGTTTAAGTATCTTTGAGTAAAGTGCTAATGAGAGCTCAATGTTAAGATTTCAGTATCCTGATTTGCAGATGACACCTGGAGCGGACAGTGTGATGTTGAACAGGTTAAGCTTAAAATTACCTCTAATAAGCTTGGTTATAAGTAAATTGAAAACAAAAGTAGTTTTCACAACATCCAAAAGAGGCATTACAATTACACATAGCTACAAAAGACATAAAGAAGAAACGAAGAAAAAAATACAGTTAACCTACCAAAATAAGATTACATCTTAAAGGCCTCTCTCTTCCTGCATCCAGCTGACTTGTTCTGGATGTTTTCCTGACAAAATCTCCCCAGGGATTCTGTCTTCCTCAGGTTACACTAATCAGAGAAACCGATTTCAAAGTGAAACATGTTATCTTTTACAGTTAATCTCCTTTCCAAGTTCTCCAAGGAGCTGAGCAGATTTAACACATTCCCCCTCCTCTTTTTCTCCCACCCCAAGCATGTTTATTTTTAATTTATGTAAGAAATAGTTTTGAAAGTTATTCAAATAAATGAAATGTCTTCCTTATTTTATTACTTCTCTGAGATGCAAATGCTGTTTTCCCTGCCCAGGCATGCCGTCTTTACCTGACTGACCAGCTAGCTAGCTACCTGCTGTTCCCATGAAAAGTTAAGCTTTTAAGCTCTTCTCCCTAACTCCTCTGGTGATCAGTGGCCAGCAGGTAGATAGATTCTGCAACAAACTGATAGTGAAAAGTGTTCGTATCGACTGCACTTTTATTTTTCATCAACCTGTGCATAGCTTCCTTTGAGACAACCTCCAAACAGGATAAGTATATGTCATGTTGTGTGTCTTTTGATTGAAACTAGATACAGAGATAATAAGTCACTTTCAAGTGACGGTAGTTTTGGAATTTGAATCTTTTCCAGGAATACTATAATATCATCAGAATGTCTTTTGTGGGAAGCACACTTTCATGTCTTTAAAGGCATTAACTATCATCAACTCAGAGATGCTACTTCCTGCATCCCTTCCAAAAATGAGATCTATTTTAAGACAACGTAAGAAGATACCAATGGGTTTAGGGTATGCCACATGCATTTGTGTTATCCAGTCTTTCATAGGAATTTGCAGGGTAGATTCTTTTTATTTTAATAGGATATTAATTCTATGATTTTCTGATTTTTAGTAAGAAAGTGAAGAATTACACATTTTAGAAATATTTACCAAAAGCAGCTTTTAAAAACTCCTTATCAAGATCGCTGTATACAGCAGAATACATGAAGTAATGCATGAGTGATTAAATGTCTTAGCAGGATTCTTACGAAGCATTTCTGCTGCATAAGCTTAAAAACTATTATTTGTTTTATGGCAATGTCCGGCAGCCTCATGGACCAAATCAAACTGAAGGTAAAGCACTGCTTTCGTTCAAGTACTAATCAAAAAAGAGCAGAATATTTTACAAACTCTCAACTTTCAATTTTGATCTTAATGATGCTAGGAAGTTTTTATTCCCCCAGGACATAATTAATAGTAAGTTGAAGAAACTGATGAATTGAAGATGTAACAATTGTGTTTTTCACAATTAAGGAGAAAATTTTAAATATGGCTCAGATTTAAAGGAAAAAGTTAATTAAGATCAGACTAAAAACATTTCACTGCTAAAGCTTTCATAATCCTTGTATCAAAGTAATACTGAAGGTCTTGTCATTCATTTTAGAGGATATAAAAAATACAGTTTAAGAGCTGTAATATTTAAAAAATAAGGAATTAAGAAAAGCCAAGGTGAAAAGATGTTTTCTTACATACTTCTGCTTAGCAGACCTAGCAGGTATATTTTTGTATAAATGTCATTAGGAGAAGTGCCAAGATTTGACAAGTTTGTTTAAAGATTCAAGTTTCAGAGTTTACATTTCATTTAAGTCAGGTATATGGAGCTAGTTCTGACACCCCAACCCAGCTAAAATATAAAATAAAGTCCACAACTATATGGATTTTTTACGGAGGCAGGACCATATCAACTACTACTTATCATATGGGGCACAAGTGTCACCCGCTATCAGCCCCTAGGCTAACACTTTGTAGTCTCCTAATAAATCTGCACGTAAAATAAAGAGGCTCTGACAAACAGTGGTATTCAGTGTGACTGACTCTATGAGCTGAACGGGGTAACTCATCTAGCAAACTGCACAGCATTCTGCTGATTTGCCTAATGTCATCTCATCTTAATCACAGAACTGTGTTCCACTTCGTCCGTGCCTGGTACAAATTTTGTGGGAACAGGAGAAAAGTACTATTACTAGAACCACAATTACTCCAGAATTGTCCTGGATAGTTTGGGATATTCAGGATAGTTCCAATGTTCTTGTCTTTCTTCCTCCTCCAAACATCTTGTGCATAGACGGACAGACAAACACACTGAAAGAAATTATTGAATCACAATTTCTACTATGGCTTTATCTCTCTTCCGAAGAAAGTAACGTCTTTTCATTTAAAAGCTAAAGAAATATTTTACACAGAAGTCTTAAAATCTAGGCCCAGTAGAGTCATTGTGAAATAACTTGAATGCAAAAGTAAATTCTAGTGCCATTTTAGTGCCAGGAAAAATTTTATATTCAAAAATGTAGAGAAAACCCAGCTGTCAATTTTATATAGTTTTCAGCCCTGAATACATTGTTAGCTGGCAAAGGCCCCAAGAAATCCAAACTGATGATAAAAATAAACATCTCACATTGGGTTTATAAAGAACTGCAATCTGAGGATTTAACAGATTTGTTTTGGAAATTTCTAGATCCATAAAGGTTACAGTACAACATTTTCTGCTGACTATTACAATTCTGTCTTTTATCAAGATGATTGTGACTATGATTTTAACCCTAGTTAAATATTACCAGCCTCAAAAGCATTCAATGAAATTCAGTAGAGATATAGCATATTTGATCACAGAATTTACAGGAAACACCTGAGGACAATCTGTAACAATGTCTATGCCCATTTCTTCTAACAACAGTCATGAAGTTCCTTCATACCTTGTGCATAGGTCAGATTATACACCTACTATTTAGTCAGGTTAGCCATCAGCATTAACGACAAGTGGAAGATATTTCTCTTAATTGGTTTCCCTTCAATTTCTTAGGAAATTTTAGAAAAACGAACACAGTCACGTTATTGTACGCAGAAACTAATAATTCAGGGAGATAATAATAGGAAAAGCAGAAGAAAAGCTCCTAATGAAGAATATATCTGAATATTGCATAAAGTACATTTGATTAACTGCAACTAGTCTTCACATTCACATTCAAGAACTGAACCTTATACAAAACTAACTTGCAAATATTTGCACTTATAAATTCAGCATGGTTTCTCTGATGTTATTCATATAATCACACTGAGTAAAAGCTTAGTCTCAGGGGAGCAGAATTTCATCCATCATGTTTTGTCTGAAAGGTTTTTCTAACGGAGATCAATGTGTGCAGAAAATATTTATTAAATTACTAAATTTGAATGTTTGAAGTATTTCTAAATAGTCATCTGAAAATTTCCAAGGAAATCTGATTTTATTCCTGCCTTTATAAAAAGACCCTTCTCTACAGACAAGAGCTATTTAGGAAAAGGAAAAGAGCAGAACAAATGCCGTGTGTGGGGAAACATATGCAGGCTTTATTAAACAATACATGATGTGAATGTTATAGGTATGTCTGAACCAGAGACCTAAGCTTAAGCCAATTACCACTTAGCTAAAGCTAGTTTGATGAATAATTTAAACTAATTTAATTGTGGCTGGTGCCAAAAGTCCTATTCTTATCTCCTTCCTTTCCCCACATGTTCCCTCCGCCTTCCTTGTTTTAGCACTTGTCACTTCTTATTGGCACACTGGAAGCCAAAAGCAGGGAACTCATCAGCTGAAATCTAACCCAGCAAAATAAGCAAATAAAGATTTGTTTTCAAATGGGTGCATTTCCCAATATAATTTATTCCTCAACTGTACAAATGAAGGAAGGGATATTAAGAAAACAAACTGAGGAAGGGAAGGATCAGCCCTTTCAGCAATAGCCCACATGTAGTGCTCACTCTGTATTTGCTTTTTAGATAGTAAAAAAAAAAAAAAAAAAATTCAAAGCAACCAAAACCTGAGGAGTTTAAGTGTCTTCCAAACTTGTGATACTGTAGCAAATGAGACTATCAAGAACATAAAACAAGATACTATATGTTTGGTTTTATTTGTAATCACAGTTCTCTGAAATCTACTGTCTCAGTCTTTCCTGGCATCCATAGAAGGAGCAAGTACAAATCTGACAGGAATGGCTACCTTTTAGCCTTTAAAATAACCAAAAAACTGTTTCAGCTGTTACCCTAGATTTCTAGCAGGCATCCATATGTTCCTGAGTTCTTTCCAGAGAGTACAGCAAAGAGACTTCTGTGGTGAAAGAATCTTTGATGATTCAATCTCTTTAGGAAACAGAATTCTGGCAAAATGTGCTTTTTCAAGAGTCTGCTGTCAAAATATCCCTTATAATTCAGAAAAGAACAACTGCTGGAATATATGCAGTTTATAAGTAAAGTTACTCTGAAGTTAAAATCACAGCCAGTGGAAAAAAGATCCCCTTAAAAACTGAGTTACTAATCCTTATTTATCTGCCCACTCAGGTGGCAGACAACTGACCTATGGTCAAAATTCAGTCTGCAAAACTGACTTCTGGTTTCCTTGATGTGCGCAGACATGAAAAATTTGACACTGCAACAGATCAACTGAATGGCAAACAAGCAAACCTTAGTATTCTTGCTTAGCTTGAAATGATGTCTCTTCTTACACCATGTGCTACCTGAATAGCAAATAAGATCATTTCTCAACTTTCTGTTGGCTCATGAAAGACAGTTTTCAAAACAGAATGATATAAACAAGCTCATAATAGAATCTGAAGGAAAGAAAATCGCTAAACATGCCCATCTTTCTTCTCAAGACATCAAGTAACGTGCAACTCTCCTTCTCCTCAGCCTGTCACAGATTAGCAAGATTAAAAGTCCATGTCTCCTTGTGTCTGGAAAAATGCCTAAAGACATGTTAATGGATGTGTGTCTGTAACCTTACTTCTGTGACAGCAGCAGGCAGTAGCAAGGCTGCAGAAAGGTTATTCAGTATGAAAATGCTCCACTCAGAGTGCCAGGTTCTTATCTGGTTCAAATGAGAGAGAATTTTATGGAGATCAACAAAGTCAGTGCTTCTTGCCAGCTGAAGGTTTGTCCAGAACAGTGAAACGACTGCAGTACTGTATGGACAATTTCTGCAGTGTGTGCACTACGAAGTCTTTTTAACTTTTAAATGGTGCAGTCTGAAAGTCTCAATTCAGGCTCTTCATCCTTGCATTCGCAGAGATCCTCGGCAGAAAGTCGATGCAGGCTGAGCACTCCGGATGACATTTACTGTCTGCAGCAAACAGCTGTCAAAGGAGCAATCTCGCACCCTGCCCCGGAACGGCGACTGGATGGTCAGGCCGCAACAGGAGCTGCTTCAGCGATCCGATCAGAAGGATGGGGTGGTACTTGTTTGGTTTTAGTTTTTCCTTTCTGAGCACAAACTGAGTCACCCTGATCACCGAAAGATTGCTGTTTCCAGCTACAGTCTGTGCTCAGAGGCAGAGTCAGAGAAATGATGGGGATGCCCTTTTTCATCAGCGTTTCAGTATTATCAGTCAGGTGAAATCTCATCATGAGAGTCTGAGGTAAAAATCACTGCCAATTTATTGATTATAAAATGATTATAATCTTCAACAAAATTAAGATATTCTTACTTTAAACTCTCTTTTCAGATTTCACATTCACATAAGTATATAAATGAATGTACCGTGTGTAACTACCATCAGGAAAACCTTGCTATTTGCTATTAGAACCTCATTCTATTTTAACATACATTTTTAATTACCACAATTAATTTTCAAGGGCAGCAAAATATCCCTTAAAACACAGTATTCAAGAGAATTTTTACCCTTATGTAATACTTGCTTAATCTTTTATTATTTCTTAACACAGTTATTAATTTTATTAGTTAGACTAGGATATTTTTAATATGTTTGATAATATATTCAATTTAAAAGTAGTTTATAAAATGCAATTCAGCTGATATACTAGTATTGTCACAGCTGTCAAAGACTAACATAAAATGAAAAGGAAGTGGTTTTGCAGACTTTTTTGACACTACCAGAAAAGGTAATTAAGTCATTGGACAACACCGTCTGATGGCATGCCCTCCCAGATGACAACGAAAGTGAGAAAGGAGAACCTGAACGGTTACCTTAAAGAACTACTGCCATCAAGTTAAAATGCTTTATTTGCTGAATATTGCTTTCATGCTCTGTTGCAGATCTACCATTGAAGCACAGTAGCTGAATGGAGCATATAGGCACTACATCAGCATTACAACGGATTGTAATATAGGCATAACAGATTTGAGGAGTATTAAATGTATTTCGAAGGTGTATTATGAAGTATTCAGTTTCAAATAATGAACTGCATTTATCATTTACTCATTAAAACATGTTTTATTCACATAGATTATCTAATTAGTAGCAGAGAAATTAAGACTTGTTTTCACTATTATAAAGATTGTTTAAAAAAAACACCATAATGGCCACGATGACTTTTTGTGCGTTAAAAGCTGAATAGAAAACAAAAACCTACCAATATATCTTTGCTAAATAGCACATTAATGTAATCTCCTAAGAATACAATATTAAAATTTTTGGCCATGCTGCACACTCAAAAGATAAAACAGCTTTATGTTTCCATTAGTAAAAGATTTGGTTTTCACTAACATATTCTGAACTGAAATATAGGCAGCTTCACTCTGCTACAATAAGCTGTGGACAGTGCTGCTGTAGATAGCTTTATTTCTTTAGTCTCATTCTCAGAAACCACACATGGGAGTGAAAAAGTGCTTCAAAATACAAAGAATGTAATTTAAATTGTACAAGAACTTCGATTTCATAAAAAAACATAAAAGATGTCTTTTTACTGGCTTCATATGGGTAGTTAGGGTATGCCTACACGGGAAAATACAAACTGTGAGCTCTCACATTTGACTGGCTATGAAACAACTTTGCAGAAGAATCATTTGTCCCGCCTGGCGCAGCACTGAGCCGGTGCTCCTGCGTTCTGCCGAGGGGAAGAACCAGAGCAGGTGTACGGGTTAGAAGCCTATAGGTGGTGATAGAGAAACTCCTGTGTGCTTTAAATAATCAAAATGTGAAGAGTTTCAGCAGATAGTGGTCAAAGTGCTTCCCTGCTACAGGAAAGTAAGAAGCTTGCAAAATGTATCAAGATCAATTTAGGTTGGAAAAATATGAACAGAGGAAATTGGATGAATCCCCTTCCTCAAAAGACCTAACTTTGATCCTTAAAATCTTTCAGTAAGTTTAAATTAACTACAGGTAATCGCTATTCACTGCTGCAGTCTTTTCTTTACCCTCAGAACCTCACTTTAGGCTTTGATCTCATTCTTACCGAGCTAATTTCAGTCTGCTTAAATATTACAGATTGCTTTGATAAAGTCTTCCTGTGCTTCTTCTATTTTACAGTCTTAGATTTAATTGTCCCACTCAATACAGCTGCTAACTGAAAGCCACCCTTGCCAAGCAGACTGCTCAGGTCAGCTTATCTGTGAATATATTTTTTTAAAATGTGAAGGTTTCCTGATCAGTTTATTACATCTACAATTATCCAAAGCCAAAACAAGAATATCAGAAAAATGACTGATTGCCTAGACTGACATTACATAGCTACAACCACAAAGTCTTAGTTTAAGCAATCACTGTACTGTGAAGACTTAACTTTATACTTTTATGATCCTGTATTTAATGAACTATGAGTGAACTTTTAGGAAGGAAGCCCGTAAAATGCAAATATATATGTCTCCATTCACTCTGTTGTTCAATTGCTCTTCAGACCAGCTACAGAAGTTTAACAGGGAGATTGACTGGTGCTTTCTGGTTACCTGCCAGAGACATAAAGGTGCTTCTCCGAGCTTAAAACATTCTGCTCCACAGACTAGAGGGAGTGTAACATCAGGTAAAGGGACACAAACCTCAAAACATTTGTGTCAACGTTCTTTTTTTATTGTTATTATGCCAATGTGAAGATAAACTCAATGATTAGGATTTGGGGTAAGAATAAAATTTTGATACAATCCTGCCAGTTTTATTAAGTCAGAACTTGATTATGACAAAGGTTTCCATGGAAAAAAAGATTGTAAAAATACGCAAAACGTATCAAATAAAATGCTACCTGTAAAAAAAATCATGTTGACTTATTCAGCTCTGTATGTTTACCTTTCAGCAGCCCTATACGACTCCTTTAAGCGCCTTTTTTTTATTTTAGAGCTACAGCTGACAGTAGGGTGACGAATCTGGTAAGCTGGACTCCAGTCTATCCTGGTGGGCAGAGCAGTAATTGTCTTTCTCCGGAGGGGCTTTTAGGACAAAGCCGAACTCCTCACTCTAACTTCTGAAACAAATGAAGAACTAGTTTACGCAGTACTGAAGGCAATGACTTCAGTAAGCACGGGGCCAGCCTCCTAAAGAGAAAATACACAGATTGAAAGTTTGATATTAGAACCTATATTTCTGTTCTTCACCACTCACTCCCTTACACATGTAACTGAGAAAGTGAGATTTCTGTCTGAAGCACTGACATAATGTCTCATGGCATCACTTAGGAATGACAAACAGTGAAATCAAGGGGACAGTAACTTCCACAAAGTTACACAAGGTAAAAAACTAGTCCAGTCTCCTTATGATTAAGCGAGCTTCAAAAATGAAGACTAATGTATAAATACAATGCAGCTAGACACAACACCACAAATGCAAAAAAAAAAAATTTAAACATACATTTATAGTGTTTCTGCTGTGATCAAGCATTAAAACCTTGTTGTAAAAAAGCTCTAGGGTTATCTAGTCTGAATAATCATCTGCTATATAGAGGTGTATTTGAACTGCCTGCATATTGTTATCTCATGGAGTATCTTGATAATTTCATAAACTGCTACTGTGATTAAAGAATTTAGAGATTCCACTCTGCAAAATGCAGTATGGGAGTTCATATTATTTATATTATATATTATATTACATATATTTATATTATAATAGAATGTTCAGCGAACATCATCTAACCTCTCACCTTGAATTTCATCAGGTGTTTTTCTAGAAAAATACTTAGAATATCATCCATGAGAAAAACCATGAGAGGTGTTTCTAGCACCTCTTCAAGAGTAATTTAAAGCTGGAATATGTCTTGAAGGCAGTATATGAAAGTATTTTTGGAAATACCTACCTTGTATTTAACTTCTTCTGATTCAGTTCTAAAGTGTGACAACAGATATTGAAACTATAAAAATAATTGATTCTTGAGCATTGACAAGTGGTCTTTCTCTGTGTATAAAGCATTTATGTACTTCTGTCATAGAAATTCCAGTGCTAGCAAGGAATAAAGCATTCAGCAAATTTGCTGGCCTCAACATTTTAACATAAGTCATAAGTCATAGCAAAAGTCTCAATATTATTGTCATGATGAAACATGATAAAGATTTGATTTCCTTCTTCAAACACACAAATAAAGTATCTACAATTTTCCTCATTTTGCTCACACAAACACATACGATTCTTCTACACAGGATTCTACTAATTTGGATTTGGATCCAACTTGTTCTTTAACTGCAGCACTCCAGATTGTGACTAGAAGTTCTGGGTGAGATAGTAAGTAAATTTATTTCTTTGTATTGTTTATAATACAAATATTGTCAGTGCTGAAAGAACTAGCTTTTCTTTTTTTGTTCAGTCAGCTTGTGAAGTATCATCAGCTGAACACATTTTCCAATGTTCTATTGATGGGGAAAAGTCACATAATTTGATAATCTACTGATGTCTGACTACCTTAACAGGAACATCTGCCAACTACTTACAGAACTTGGAATTTTGAAAATTTGAAAAATCATGTCTTCTCAAACTGCATGAAATACAGTCGGAAAAAAACATTCAGAACAAAGAAACTAATTTGTGTTGTACAAACTATACTGCCATTTCCTAAGTGCAAATAGTGATGTTGAGCTTCCTTCTGTTTCCTGTATATTAAACTCCAATTCAATAATAAAGCAAAATTTTGGCAGTATATAAAAATATATCTTGAAATATCTGCAAAATATTTTGGGTAACAGTCACAGAGCTGCAGATTCTTCTTTCACCTCATTACGTTTTTCAACATAGCTTTGATTCCATTCTGAACTCTATTTTGCTAATTATCTCCAGGATAAAAATTACTTGTATTTCACATTTTATTTATATTAAGCACATTCAAAAGATGTCATCAAGATGTTATTAAGATATATAGATATATCTTTATATTTAATATGACAATTCTCTGTATAATGTGTTGTCTAGAACTCTACAATTGTACTGCACTCAGGGATGCTGTAAGAAAGTATTTAGTAACCCCATTCTAACATTTACGGGTCCATATTTGTGCAGCTTAAGGATAATTTGGAATTTGCAAGGAAAGAATAGGAAAAAAAATAGTGGATAAGTCACCAGGAAACACTAATTCTTAGTGGTTCCCATAGCCACTGTTAGCCAAAGCCTCTGAACTTCATTACAGTTACTGTATTTCAATTTTTTTCAAAAAAAGAAAGAAAACATTACAAGGTAAACTATTGCGGATCTATTTAATAAGATGTATACAGTGAAGCCTATCTAGGGGACATATGAGACTGGCAAGAAATATTCACCCAGCAAACAGGTTTAATTAAAGGTTATAAAAGCTGTACTGAGATCCACATGATGATATTTTTTAAAGATTGTGTAAAGCTGTAACCATGGCTTGATTGCCATGTTATGAGTACCACTGTTGTTACCTGAGGACGCAGACAGTTCATTTATTGCCACGTCCGGCTGCCAGCTGAGTGCTGCAGGGAACAGGCAGGGCTCCCTCAGCCCTTGCGTGTGCATTGCAACAGGCCTGCTCGCCATGCCCGCTCCATGGCACGGGTGGAGGCTCCTCCTTCCTCCTAAACAGGTACCACAATACCGGAGAATGCAGGGACCGAAACACCCCTCTATGAACACCCTGCCACCCCACTCAGGAAACCTCATCTTCGGACTTCGTGCCACAGGCTGTAGGATAATCACAAAGATCTGTCTAGGTCTGCCATATACCTCCCCGACGGGAGGGTCCAACCCTAGACTAAACAGAGGGAAAATAAATCAGCCTACGAACTAAAACTAAAGAAATACATGGTATAAACAATATAGGAAAAAATAACAACATTCTCTAATAAGCGCCAGTAAAGCTTTTTAAATGTGGACCTGTAGAAGGAACGATAAACAATACCAGACCCTCACACATGCTTATCTCTTCATACGAGTTCCAAGCTGTGTGCTGGGACAGATGCAATACTTGAATTCAGCTTGCCACAGGCTTAATATTAAATACTAGCAGAAGAAGGAAGATGCTCATGTCAATTCTTAATTCACTGTTAACTTTTCAGAGCCAAACTCCCACCTAGAGACAAACTGCTGATAAGAAAGTATTTATCTGTCCAGCAAGCAGATTCTGGAATATTAAAATGTATTACACACCCTGAATGCTTAACTTTTTGGAAAGTCTTTTGAAGGAGAAAGATTCATTTGTGAAGTGAGCATCAGTACTTCACTCTGACTGGTCAATATAAAACGCAGGTGCTTTACTTTTCCAGATCAGACCTAGAAGCAGGCCAGATGTCTGGTATGGCACCCATCAACACTTTAGTCAGGCTCTCAGTCTACCTTTCCAGACCCAGCAAATAGTCTCTATCTATAAAACCTAAGATAGGCTTATATTCGTTCCTGCAGGAGTATCAGTAAGTAGAGACCTGTTAAGGAAAAGGAATATGGCCCAAGGGCATTTATCAATACTGTCGAGTCTTGACAAACTTTCCAGGCAAAACCATCTTTCCAGCCAGATCCCAGGAATGCTGCACATGTAAAAGAGAGGGGAAGGCTGCAGGAAAGCCAACAATCTGCAGAGGCCTAAATGTCAAACATGCCAAATTATGATTTTATGGGTGTAACACAGCAGCGGTTCCAAGCGCTGGGAAATGCTGGCTGTAGAGAGCACGTTCCCAATGCAGGCAGGCAGCCACTCACCTTCACGCGGTAATCTGTGGCTATGTGGCTAATTGGGCGTACTATGACAGCACCACCCTGGCGCGGTAACAGATTGTTCGCACTCTGCATGTGCAACAGGCACTTGCTGTCTTTGAGCATCTGAGAGTCCCAGGGAAAAGAGAGCAATTGGGAATAAAACGCCACTACCAGACCAAGTCACCCACAGTCTGCTTCTGGCTGGCTAAGGAGAGAACTGTGAACTGGAGGAATAGATCTGCAAGCACAGTCTTCGTGGATCTCCACGGGTCTTGTGACCATAGGCAAACCCATCACATTATGAAGGAAGGGCTAAAAGGAGCACAACAACCAGCTGGATTTTTAACTTTATACATTTGGATAATATCCAAGAACCTTGGAGAAGGCTGCAGGTAAGATTGTACCAATGGGCTTGATCGAAGCTATGGATCACAAATTGGGAAAATTCCTCAAATACTGGAACTGCTTTCTTTAAGCAATCAAAGGTGCACATACCCACACACAAGCTCCGTTCTGGACTTTATATTCCATTACAGCTCTATACATCATGTCCTGTGACTGTAGTTTTCATATGCATAGTTTTCATATCTGTATTTTCTGTGTTTTCTGTGTTTGAAGGAAGGATCACAGCCTCCCCAACTTTACTCTTCACAAGCAAGTAACTAGTAATCCATTCTCTCGGTACATAAGAACAGTGGAGAAACACTATCTCAACGACACTTTTGGAAAACATGCTTCTGATGTCAAATCAGCCTAACACTTGGATTCTCTGTATATTCTGACATAGCTCCCTTGTTTATCCACCCCACACATACTTACCCCCACACTCCTCTCACTAGTATTACACTGGTGTCTGCTTCACTTTCAATATTGAGTTTTCACAAAGTAAGCTAAATTGGGAACTATTTGATGTCTCCTGTATTAGCTGTTTCTAACAGGAACATCATCCTGAAATAAGCCCAGCCACCCGGAAAACTCTGCCAAACGCAGCAGACATCAAAGAGAAAATGCTGCCTGCCGTCCTCTTCTCAGCTCAGCAAGAAGTGTTCCCCCACTCAGGCTTCACTTTTCTAAAGATCTGGCTATTCTAACATCAAAAACCTACAAGAAAAGCAAATATGGAAGGTTTCCATAAGTTCTACACATATCTTTTGAAAGCCAATAGCCTCTGGGCTACTAGAGAAGCTCTGCTGGTGACAACAAACTACTCCTCTGACACTCAGCAGTTATTTCTACACTGGCCATGATTTCACCACAGAGTTTCTTTATACTGAATATATTCTTTTCTGCACTAATTTGTTACACATATGAATATCTACCCATGTCATCCAATGCATAGTGAAGCAGTCGCTGCTCTGTCCAGGGAAAACTTTTTATTTTGTCTCTCTATTGCAAATGTATACTGAATTCAATACATGCAGCCAAAGTAGCTGAAATTCAGGTATCACAGCTCCCTTCCATCCTTCTGTAAGTGTACTGAACACATTTTCCTGTACACTGCTTTGCCATTTCTGTGCTCTGCTTTCAGATAATAAATAGTCTATCTCAGCATCTCTCTGCTTAGTATTTGCACCTCCATACCACTTGCAGTTTCACCAGTCTAGACTATCTTCTTTATCTGAACTAGCAGTGGCCCCTACTAATCCTGTCAAGTTTGTACAGACTCATGGTAATCTTGGAGCAATAATCTTGCAGCAGTTTGTGGCTGACATGAGCAAAACCCGTGACTTTAACAAAGAAGAACATCGAACAAACCGAGTGCTTATAGGAAGCTACAGGGAGAACATGAGATAAGGAGGCTAAACATCAGTGTACAGGGAAGATAAAGTGATTAAAGGAAGGGTACTCAGGAGTAATAAAACATATTTTTGTTCGTTCAGTAGTAATTCCAGGTGGTCGCTGAGATTTCTTGGCATGGCAAATCTCACACTGCTACCACTGCCACTTGCAATTCCCACTCGGTTATTTATCAGTTCAACTGTCAAAAGACGCAGAAAAATTCCTTTAGCAAAACAGATGGTCTCAGCCCCAATGCACGAAATAACTGGTCTTTCTTGCTTTCTACTATCTAGGGTATCACATCTTGTAAAGTTGCAGTGGCTGCAAAGAGGATTTGAATATTTAAAAGGTAAAATTATCTGACTATTCCTTCTTCTGTAATAACCTCAGTGTATATACATATTTAACAGGTGAAAGTTTGCTGTCAGAAAAAAAAGAAGAATGTCATTCTTTTGAGTAAAACAAACAAAACTTTACTTTTTAATAGCAATAGCGTCTGCGTATGCAAGAAAATATATTAACACAAATTTTCTTTCTGGAATTTGTCAAGAATAGCACTCAATGTCAGGTTTTAAGTTTTGGACAAATGATGGTCTAACCGAGGGAATCGGATAACAGATTAATGAGATGTGCTCCATGCAATCAGAAGAATGTTTTAAATCAAAAATAAGGAAATGGAAAAAACAGAGAGGAACAATGGTGGAAAGAAGGGAGTTTCTTTCTCAGCTGTGAAGAATGAGCAAGATACAAAATTTTATAGAGATAAATTTCAGAAACCCTGAGTGTCAAGATGCAAGGGAGTGAACTAGAGTATGTATGTGCATTTGCGCATTTGAACATTTTGCAATTTGAACATGTCCATTTGTCCTCAGATGCTCATGAACTACAAAATTTGTAAGCCAACACTTGTGACTTTCACTGTATTTACTTGGATTGTCATCACTTCAAGACAGTTGTATATCCACTATTTTAAAAACTCAGCATTTGCACTATACTTGTACAGAAAGCAAGTACCTGGCAAAATATAATAGAAGATCCTGATAAAATCTTCTAAGTTAGAACAACTCATATGACTTTTTAAATTATTTAATTCAAGAAAATTAGGTCTTTTTTTAATTTGAGATCTTAATCACCAATTTTCTATCACTTCTAAAGTATTACTTTGGTATTTATCAACTCTGTCTATATGTGGAAAGAAAAACAGATAACTCACAAGAAAAAAATATATAGCAACACAAAATGGTGCAGAAAATACAGACTGGTTTAAGATTCAGCATAACTCCTGGTTTAACAGGCTACATGATACTAGACTGAATAAATGCAACCATTAAAGTATTATAAGCAAGATGGACCTCATTCCAAAGTCCTTACTTCTACTATATTTGCATATTTTTAATAATAGTTTTTGAAATAGTTTAATAATTCTACTCTTACTTTGAAAATAAATAATACCGATTCTGGTCAATGAAATAGCACAATGCAGTTTTATGAACCACAATGAAGGAAATTGAAATATAGTTGCATTTCAAGCTCAAGGATGCAAAAAAATACATCTACAGTGCTAGAGTCTAGCTAGTGTCTTATTTACCGTCATTGTTTTTCTCCATATGAAAATGGCCTTGACTGTAAATGTAAAGCTAAATTCAGAAAAAGGAAAAGAAATAGCACATTTGCTGTTGTCTTGCATTTCATACTGTTTTATTTATGGTATTTTTTTACCTCAGAAGTTTAATGGAATTTTTACTGTGACTTTACTTCTGTGTGATTTATAATACATCAAAAAAGCCAAATCAATCAGCAAAGACTTAAAAATCAGCACAGGTTGGTTGATATTGCCCCTTTAAAACAAATCACTACCGCTGTTAAAACTCACACATGCATAGAAAGAATTGATCACTAATATGAATTATTCTAAAATCTCATTTTCTAGATAAGAAATACTTCACCTTCTATCTAAGTTTTAAAGTTCTAATAAAACAGACTGCAACAATACAGCAGAAAACAGTTCTTCCTTTTAAAGCTCTTTAAATTCTCTATACCATTCTTTTAAATTAAACCTATCTGTATGCCCATTGATACGAAAATTTAAATCATCAACTTAACTGTCCAGTCTCCACCATTAGGCTATGGAAGTAATTATTCCTGTTATACTATAAATGTAACCACATATTGTTTAAACATTCCTTCTCAGTCAAAAATGTCTTTTCTACTATCTGAATACCTAAATTATACACAACACAAGGCAGTGTAACTGTGAGCAGAAGCAATTTAAGCTCAAACTTTAAGCTAATGCTTAAGCAAGCTCTATACAGATGACGACTTTAGCGGGATTTTGCCACTCCAGCAGGATGATATGCAGGATGAACAAATCCACTGATACTTCTTCCAGTATTTTGCAACCATTTTCTGCCAGGGACTTCCATGCTCATGGAAGAGCACAATAGGAACATTAGAAACCACAAGATATTATTCAGGTTTTGAAAGAGTAGCTACACAAAGGCTGGGGAATGTGCACTTTGCCTGCTTGAGATGCACTGGCCAATGCTTTTTGACCAATTTCTAGAAAAGCTGGGGTCTGCAGTTGGGAAGCAGTGAGTGTTCAGTGCTTCTTTGTAGACAGACCTGGCTAAACCAGCTGGACTAGTCAGGAAATCAAGGAAAATTAATATAGTTTGGAGAGGTTCTTTTATTTTACAGGTAAGTAAATCTAGGAAAAAATGGGCATTTCCTAATGAAATATATAGTATAGAAATAACAGTGAAGTAGACAAAGTCAAGGGAACAACCTAAATTTCAATCTTGTATTTTAATCATGAAACAAAATTACTACTCTGTATTATGTCTGCATCTAATATGTACGGCTTGGTCCTCAGATAAGAGCACAAATAATTCATTATACTTATGGATAAAATAACTATTTTCCTTTCATCTGTATGTGGTTTAATTATTCTCATGTAAACAGAATTTTTCAGTGAAATTTTACTTCTCAGCATTTTACTATAATTTAGTGTTAAATTTTTTTAAAATTAATACAGAAAATAAAAATCAAGGGCCAATAGGTATATAAAAGCTGGGTATCACAGATCATTAAATTTTCCTAGTTAGTTGCACATAGCTTTAGTGAAACTAAACCATTTCAGGCTATAGGAGGATAAATGTTAGACAGAAAACACACCATACTCAAATAAACACTCAAAACACTCAAAATAATACTCAAACTCACACTCAAAATAATTATAATAATAATTTGCTTGGGCAGAGTACACTTAAATTACCCAAGCAGATAATTATACTTCACGTGAATTGCAAAATCCTGAATTCTGCTAGAACAACCTGCAAAAAAAATTATTTTGTTCCCTTAATCTGATGATCAGTTTGATCCACTTGCGCAAGCATGAGCCTATCTGTTATCTGAAAAGGAGGACTCCCAATATCAACTCAGGCTGATGTTCCTCTAGTAGACCACAGTTTTCCTGTCTGAAGAACAAAACCCACCCAAGCAAAAACCCCATACAATTATTGTGTAACTACGTATCACTGGGTGCACAGGAAATAGTTCCAAAAGATGTGGTGTGCTTTTGCTCAGGTTTGAGACGGGTGGATGCACTGGAACAAAACCACCAGCAGAGCTGCTATCAGCTGTCTGGCAGGATTTCTAGGTTACTTGTGGCTATCCCTCTGGCTATTCTGAGGAAGCAAAATCCAGAATATATCTGCCAATTGATAATCATCTGGTTAAAAACTCTTTTCTAACCAATGAATTACTCAATCAGATGAGATTTGATTATTAATGCAGAAAAAACAGGGGCATGACAACGCTTAGAGTACAGCTTCCTGTACAGTCCATGGAGCGGACACAGCGATTTGCAGAGCTACAGACACAAAGGAAAATGAAGTTATAGTTTCCCAGAACATTTTATTTCTGAGGCCTTATACTATATCCAATTGATTAGATAAAAATGTCAAATGAGAGGTGTGCATTTATATCCTGGGTATCCTTATATCCAGCCGATCTCCATCCTGCCCTGACACCAAAATAACGGCAAGTTTGCCAAGGGCAGGGGCACACCCGATGCAAGGCTGTACACCGCTGCATCTCCAACCTGCAAAGCTCGGAAGGTGTTCATGGTCTGGGTTGTAGAATGCCGCAAAGCTCGGAAGCCATACTGCACAGCACGAGGGACCGCTGGCCAGTTCCAACACACAAACAAGAGGCAGATAAACTTGTCTCTGAGCGTATGCGTAGAAGAGTTTATGAATGCAAGTTATGAACAAGCACAGACTTTTATTACATTGCTTGCTATCAGGATCAACAGCTATATAAATGTTAATTTTAATTTATTATATTGAAAGAAACTTTGTCTTAAGTCAGAACTGCATTTTGATTGTTATTAATTTAATACAATCACTCAATTAAAAACATCAATTTGAGTAACCTATATAATCATGTTCTACATCATGATATTCTGCTGATGCCCTTGGAAGAATCCCAAAACATCACGTAATTTCACCTTGAAAGCTAAATGTCCTATACAATACATGGGAAAAGGATTTTTTTTTTTTTTCTGCAGAGTTGATCCGGTACAACAGATCCATCATACAACCCTGCAAATAAAAAAAAGTGATGATATTTTCTTCCAAACACTCCTCTCTTCCACTCAAAGCCAAATATCATATAAATTTTCAGCATCCAAAACTACATTAAGCTTGATACAAAATCACAATATATTCTTGCATCTTTCTTTTTGTTATCAGTTCAAGAGATTTGTTAACTTGCAGGTCATACTGATCCTCAACTATCTGAATAGACCGAGAATTACACCATTGCCTGGACAAAATTAAAAATAACATACACTAAATCTAGAATAGATGTACATTATGTCCTATTTGAGCCTGATCAGTGTTCATTGTTACCCACTACAGCTAGAGCAGAACAATTTTTACATTCTCTGGATCTGCAGGTAGTGCAGAGATTTTCTTCTTACCACTGTTTCAGATCATTAGAATTTGATTCTCACGTATTTTATTCTCTCTCATTGGATGTCCTGAAGTTCATTTGGGGTCTGCTTTGGTTGCATTCTTGTCAGTTTTTTAGGTCCTGATGGATTTTTTTGCTCTCTGTTTTTCCAAAGGTGAGCAACTGCCCTGCATATATGTTTTCTCAGAGTTTGGATTGTTTGTTCTTGGAAACAGGAAGTGTTCATGCAAACAGAATATATCTGAAAAGAGAACAGTATACTTGTGAAATCTGAACTTCTCAGAATTTGTGGTGGTGTCATGAGGTGAAGAAAGAGGGCAGCACTTGAATTTCCTCTGAAATTCAGAAGCTAACTTGTTTCTGAACAGTCAGAAACACAGTATATTGCTGGCTAATCTTTCCCCTAAAATTCGTATTAACATCATTATTTTCAGTTAAGCAGGTAACTACTATTAAACTAATGAAACTATTAAAAATCATCTGTTAAGAAAACAGGCATGTGATGAGACATGAGGCACTTGCAAAACATCCACCCATTCAACACTCACTACACAGTTTTTCCCAAAACATTCTGACTTATTCTGGTCTGCTCTGATTCATCTCATTGATGTTTCCAAAATGTTACTTAAATTTTACTGTTAATACAAATTTCAGAAACTTAGCTAGGGAGCTTATATGTTTTATTCATTTGTTTTTAAGGAAACTTTTCAGAAGGTCTATCTAAGAAAACATAGAACACGTGTGTTGCCTCCATCTTTAGATTTCAACCATCATCTATCCAATTTTAGAATGCATTTTGTTTTAAATGATTTTGCATGGGATTCCCAAAGCTGACTCTGATAAACATTGCTTCTGTATCACAATATTTACTAAATTATAAACACTATGGTCTGCTAAAATCATATTATTTAGAATGCTGCATTTTTAAAAAACTCTGACTACTTGTAATTATTTCTGTTCAACATCCATTCATCGCTGCTGTAGAATATGCATCCTCAAATATTTCTCCATTCAGAGACACTTCTGGCTACCTCTGAATTCATTAATATTCTTGATGTCTCTTCTCACTCTTGATAACCATAGTAAGGCACTGTCAAATTCACTACTGCTCTTAGCCTTCTGATTTTTACATTATGCATAGCTGCTGAATCCTTTTGTAAAGACATCTCCACTTTAATGTTTTCAATCTATTATCTATTATTTCAATCTACTATCTATGAAATAATATCTATTATTTCAATCTACTATCTATTATTACACACAAACTGAAAAACAGTATTATCATATATATATAAGAAAATATTTATTAAGTTTGTTTTAGCCTATTGTTCTTTTCTACATATTTTAATCTTTGACAGTAAAAGATAAATTAAGAAATAAGAAGAGTAATATAAAGCTCTAAATCAATTTAGCTCATTTTCTAAGAGATTTTTTTTTCGTTTAGCAGGGTGAAATCAAACATTACGTTAAATAATGGCTAATAATTAAGAAGCTACTCATTCAATTAAAAAAAAAGACAACACATTTAGAATGCATAGAATTTTTCTCAAGAAGTGACGGCTAGTGTTTCAGAGCATGCTTATGCTTTTCCTGAGACATTCAGCACTAAAAGAAAAGCATACAGAATCTTTTATTACGCTGAGGATGCTGTGAGCAGATGTGTACTTGAATAGAGTCAATTCTATGCTGAGTGAGGTTTTGATCATGTAATTCTGATTAACTCAGAACAAAGGACATTTTTCATGATAAGCTGGATATGATAATGTAAGAGAAGAACTAAATAGAAGAAAAAATTGGAAGTATTTTGTGGCAATGGAACCAAGGTGTTCTGCTGGAAGGAGCAGCAGACTAAGTTTAATATGTGGAGAAAAGCAGGAAAATCTTTTAGTTAAATCTTTTTAACACAACCATGGACCATATAAGTGAATACACATACATATACACATACACGCTCAGATTTCCTTAACAAAATATTGGTTAACCTGTAGCTTAAGACTGGAAATTTGCTCCCACAGAAAATTCCTGAAATCTCCTCCGAATGAGTGATGCTTGTGAAGTCACAAGAAGCAGTTTATATATATGTGTCCTCTTGTTCATTCTCTGAAGTTCATTCCTCTCCATGTAGCTTTACTTTGGTTAGTTCTCGTCACTCTTTTTCTCATGGCATTCTACAACCCAGACCATGAACACCTTCCAGACTTGCCAGGCAAATTCCACTTTGAAAAGGTGATGCTTGGACTTCACCAACTTGTCATTCCTTTGTAATCCACTGTTACTATTTTCCCACCTCACTTAGTCAAAGAAGTGTCAAAAATATATTCTTCTTCCTTGATGAATGCAATCGTACTCCTGTGATTCCTGTGTAGAATGTGATCACGAAGGTATCTTCCTAGCCCAGGCTGAACATGCCAAAACCTTTGGGAAGAAGGGCTTACATGCCTGAAACCATCTTGGCTCTGCTTAGTGATTTATCTGCAAGCCTTGTCTTGCTTACACCCTCAAAGCATAAGAACCACAACCATAAGCATAGCTCTTCTTTGTCCACTTTATTCTATAATGAAACCAACTTGATGGGAGCACTGAATATGCTACTGCTGTGCTACATAACTAATGCCAGTTATGTGCCTGCCTCAGAGATGCTGCCTATGAGAAAATAAGCTGTTAGATACAATCACACACTGCTAGAATAAGTCATCCAAGTTGCAACCTGTCTTTGTCCATGTTTGAGATCCTTTTAAAATGAAGTATGGGTAGGTATAAATAAGATGAGTTGTCTTGGAGTGGCATATAGCCGTAGAGCCCATAGATCTGATAGGTGGTTAGAACGTTATTATTTCATTGTTAAGGGAAGGAAACTTGATTCTTTTTCTATAGGTTTACCTTGCTTCATACTATGGCTATAACCTCCTGAGGATGGATCTGACTTGCTCTGTTTTCTTCTATAGAACTTAGGGATCTGGGGCCCCGATGCACAGGTAAGCTCTATGGATACAGCAAGAACAATGTTGTAGCAGCAGTACAACCCACAGTATCTCATGTTTCCGTCTGTAAGCTCCTAGCGCATAATAAATTATGCTTTGTGGGTCTGAATGCAAGCCTGTAGAGTTGGTAAAATCCACTGATGGCAGGCGAGCTTGACATTTCAGAATAGCTCATGTTATTTTTGTCTGTTTTTGTCTTCAGAAAAGACCACCTGCCAAAAAGCTAGTAAAATGTGGCCAAAACTGATACTTAAAATAAACACTATTTTTTGTCATAAAGTTTACAATTCCAAGCAATTAAATTATTCATGTTCATCAGAAAAATATCCCAGTTCAATACATGCAACCTGTCTGTGTTTTTTAACACTCAGTTTACTAGTCATAGAGAAAGAAAACATCCCTTCTTGTGAAATATTCAGATACTTCAGATGCCTACTAAAAAATGCAGGTATATTATCTCCTTGTTACTTATCTTGAAAGGAAGATGATGTTGAGACAATAAACTGTTTAAAAATAAATCCCTTTCCGACAATCCACAAAACAATAGGAAATGTATTCATCTTCATTTGGCTTACTTTCTGGCAGTAAAAACTTCAATAGACAATACAGTCATCAGAATTACTTTGTCACAATTCCACAAAGGTTGAGCTAATTCTTTTCAAGTCCATTTCATTAGTCAGAAAAAAAATTAAGTCAAATCCTGATTTAATAACTGGTGGATTTGAATAAATTACTCTAGTCCTATGTTCACTGAACTTTAAATGAATTGTTCCACAATCCATTGCCAAGCAACTAGAATATATCCTTGGGAAGTTCAACAACATATTTCTATTAAATTGCTGGGATGAGCAAACAATTTACAGAGATTTTCAGGCTTACAAAATGAAGATTTACAGAAGTAGAGTTTTTCTCATTAATTCTATCAATCACTTATGAATAGAAGCTTATTCTTAATAAATTGATAGAGTCACATTAGGTCTAATGACCATTGTATTTCTGATAATGTGTTTGCCCAGGATGTTGATGACATTTTTAAGGACTGTTGAAATTTCCCATACCTATCTTTACACTGAGACAACTCCAAGAATTAAAATCAATCATTCTTACAAATGTATACATCCCTAAACACTGCTATTACAGTAGTTAGATAATCCAGATTTGTATCTAAATAATGTCACTTGAGTTCAGAAAAAAACCCACAACTTTGGAAATGTATTAGCATGCCACAGGCTTATTATCTTGGATCTATGATGCACTGTAGCACGGATATGAGAAATCAGTGCATCTTGAGATTGTCTGCATAAATCAGGATGGCATAATTTCCAAGAATTATAAGGACTGAAATAAAATAAAAATAAAAAATAAAACATAAAGGTTTTACTGAAATGAGGGTTTTTGAAAGTTTTTGGTTGTTACGTGTTTGGGGGAACAATCTTCCTAACTCCCTCGAAAGATGAAATTTAGGACCCTTCCAGCTATACATGTATTAAATGATTATGAATTGAATTTTCCAAGAATCCTATTTATTCAAACTGACAGAGTTGAAAGAAAACAGACTGATGTCTTCCTGTTACTGAGTATAAACAGATTTAGACTAAAATGAGGACAGTTAAAAGTCTCCTACAATAAATAGGGTATTGATTTTCTGAGGTGATCATATACTAGCAGGAAGGGGCAGATTGGTCCAATATCCCTTCACCTTTCTATCGGGTGAAAACTAGGATAATAACATATTCAAAATAATCTGTTGGAGAGAAAAGACAGGGAAAACAATTGTGAGGGATTTTTTTTTTAATCCTTCTTACCCCACGAGAAGTCAAAGCTGAACATCTTTATAAGATACCTTACTGGATTAATTTCACTTGTAATAGCAGATTGATCCTTTCTTCTTTGCTGAAAATCCTAGAGCACATGGCATAGCTTTCTAAAGTCTATCTAAAGATACAGATACAGCATCGCATTCCATCCCTGCTTTTTTGTTACCTTCTTTGCATTCTGTGCACTTTCTATAGCGCAAAAGTATGCACTGAAGATCTCAAAAAAGTTTATCTCCTGACTTTGTATTCATAATTTCCATGAATGGTAATGAGATTCCGCTATATGCATGAAGGTGTGAACTGATACTATTGTTTTTAATGATGGCACTTAAAGAGAAGAGCAATATAAAGCAATACAGTTCAGCTAATTCAAATACAAAGATGTATATTAATTAGCCTGTCTTTTGCAACATTAGCTCTTTATCCCTGAGTCTTCAATCATGCTTTTTCCATTGATATGACTACTGCAGGTGGACTGAGTCCTTAGCCTTGAAATATTTTGGCCAATAAAATATTTTGGCTCATGGTTTGGTAACAGAAAACCTTTATCTCTAGCACAAAAGTTTAAAATACCTACTTTCCCTTGCTTTATATTTATGATCTTTAAGTATATTCATAAAATCCAGTTTCTGATTTTGACTTTCAGTCTTGCAACAGATTACTTCAGGAAATAACCACCCTTCATCTCTTTATAACAAATTCATCATAGAGGAATAACGTGAAAAATCAAGTTGAACGAGTTCTCTTAATTCTGGATTTCAAAAAGCTACACTTAAACATTTGAAGTCATTCTGCATTACTTTTGGTCACTACAGGATTACAATGGGGTAGAAAGTTCAAACTCAATCCACTGGATCCACTCCACTCTGAGAAAACAGCCAATTTAGAGCTATTATGAGAAAATAACTTTCATTAAGCTTTCATCATTTGCAGTCTACTACATATCATCTTAGCTTCCAAAAATGTCAACATCTAAAAGTATCATCATTTTTCATTATGCTGGAGGAAAAAAAACAGATCAAATGGAAATGAAGAACTATCACTTTCCTTTTGGATAAGCAGACAAGGCCAAGTATAATTCCATAGCAGAAATGAGGATCTAATGCTCTAGCAGTTACATTTGCTCTAACTATTTATAATAATAAAAGCAAGCACATACAGGCATGTAAAAATTGCATATATTTGACTGTATCTCTCTTCTGTGATCATTCTAGTGACCCTTGTTAGACTGTCATTTTTCTTCTGAACTGTGTCATCATTTATCACCCCAGAGTAGCCCGAAAATGTTTATGAATGAGCTTTGGGTATCACCGTGTAATAAGCCTATAGCATTCTTTGGCCTCTGATTTACAAATGGAGATGACTAACACTGTAACTTATATAAGGGCTTCATGTTCTAGGCTCTGATGCTCATATAATATTCACGGAATCACTTAAAACTGCAAGGAAATGAAAGCCAGAATCAATGATTGTTTACTATAATATGAAATAAATCATATTGGTAAAGCTGCTGATTCACAAAGATGAGAATTGCTAAATGAAGTAGCAGAGAACAGGAGCAAACATTTCTGAATAGAAAAAAACAGCAGTCATGGTTAAGCTATTCCCTCTTGTAAATCAGATTACTTACTGTCAGCTTTCTGCATAATCACTGACTTCAGTGAAATTACTCACAGGAGTAGGGGTTAATACAGAAAATTGAGACAATTCTAAATTTGTGATAGTCCCCAAAGAATTCAGAGAGTAGTCAACAACCAGTATTTTACCCATTTTTTTCAATTTTTACCTCCAAATATTCAGTACAGATACATTGTTTTCCTACTAGAAAGACTTAAACAACATACGGATGGAGTTCTTATCTTCATTAGCCACTGGAAAATGGAAATCTCTCCAAAGATCTTAGAGAAGCTAAAATCTGAGTATATGTGCAATTGTATTTGATTTAAGTACATCAGTTAAGAATCATCCAAATGTAGTATGTTCTGTTCATGTTACTTTGTGTGATATACCTAAGCTTTAAAAGTAGCATATGTTTATGTAATACAGCCCCCTGCAAAATACAGCCTCTTGAAAAAAATGAGCAAGAAATCTGCTACTAAGCTTTAATGTTGTTTGATCCAAGAAGACAAATTTAGCATTAGAAATTAAAGTACTAGAAATGTTTTTGTTAGAAATATAATTTCAATTTTCAAACTTTTAAAGTATTCTTCAAACTCTAAAACTAATACTTGTATTTATGAAACATTTAAAATTGTGTTACTGCTAGTTTTATTTTGTAAAAACAGAAGAGATGTTTAAATATGCACTTAAGTGCCAATTATCAATCCAGGACTACTTGTCCAGAAAATGTGCTTCCTAAATCTGTTGCACTTCAGTGATCCCAGAGATCCTCAACCCAGGGGTTCAGATGTCTGTGATCCAAAGCTTGGCTTTGGTGCAGCATAACTGGGTGACCTTGGCTCAGATTACTGAGAAAATTGATAAACTGTTAGAACGAAGCTGTGAGAAAACAGGCTACAGCCAAGAAAAGAAACATAAAAACACAGAGTTGAGGTTGCTGAGATGGTGATAGCAGCTCAGGGATACAAGAGGAAAAAAAATTGATATGAAAGAGTATAAAAACTTACAGGTGGGTGGAGGGTGAAAGAGGCTTGAAAGATGGCCACAGAGCCTGCTCCAAGAGCAATGGTGGCCAGCTATCCCCCATCTAACTGACAACCTGTCCAGGAAAGACTCACTGTGTGGTTTTGAGAGCAGTGAGCATATTAAAGTTTGGCCAATTAGCCTGTTAGATTTAGCTCTCTGCTGTGTCTGTATTAATTAATAAAAACTTCTATGTTGAGAATATTCTGCTTGTAAGACTGATTGAATGAAAGCTGCTCAAACAAAAATAACCCAAAGATGCAGGATTACAGAAACTCAAGGTGCATTTTTTCATTCCTTTCTTTTAAAATATTTCTTAGGTATCTCCTTCTGTGTTTGATTATTTACTGTAATCAGATTCATAGAATCATAGAACCAGTAAGGTTCGAAGGGACCTCTGGAGATCATCTAGTCCAACCTCCCTGCTCAAGCAGGGTCACCTAGAGCATGTTAGACAGGGTTGCATCCAGGCAGGCCTTGAATCTCTCCAGAGAAGGAGACTTCACAACCTCTCTGGGCAACCTGCTCCAGTGCTCCGTCACTCTCACAGGGAAGAAATTCCCCCTCACGGTCAGGCAGAACTTCCTGGGCTTCAATTTCTGCCCATTGCCTCTTGTCCTGTCACACGGGACAACTGAAAAGAGTTTGTCCCCGTCCCCTTGACACCCTCCCTTCAGGTACTTGTACACATTGATCAGATCCCCCTCAGTCTTCTCTTCCCCAGGCTGAAGAGGCCCAGCTCTCGCAGCCGTTCCTCATAGGGCAGGTGCTCCAGCCCTCTGATCATCTTCACAGCCCTACGCTGGACTCTCCAGTACCTCCAGGTCTCTCTTGTCCTGGGGAGCCCAGAACTGGACACAGTCCTCGAGATGAGGCCTCCCCAGGGCTGAGTAGAGGGGCAGGATCACCTCCCTCCACCTGCTGGCAACACTCTTCCTAATGCACCCCAGGAGACTCTTGGCCTTCCTGGCCACAAGGCACATTGCTGGCTCATAGTTAATTTGTCATCCACCAGCACTCCCAGGTCCTTCTCTGCAGAGCTGCTTTTCAGCAGGTCAGCTCCCAATTAAGGTCACACAAAAAGACATATAATTACAGAAATGTGAATCATGCTAACAAAGACTACTGCTAGCTGAACAATGTATAGTAAATGAGATTAGTATTACAGTCCTTTAAGCAACTCAACATATTATACCATCAATTAAGTATATATACTTGCTAATACTCCTTTTATTAAGGACAGATTCTCTGAAAAGGGTTCTATCTGTAAAAAATAGGTAATCTGAAAAGATTTCTTCTGCAATCAAGGGACTGAATAACAGCTAGATCTATTATGAGTGAAATATTGACCAAAGTTGCCTTCACAGAGGGGCTGAGATCAAACTGAAAATGGTAGGAGATTTCTGATTTACTGTATTGATAAGGACTCACTGCATTTGACCGGTATCTTTGACTCTTAAGATCTACATGTACTTTAAGAATGAGAGCCCCAACTGATAAGCTGTTCTTTTAAACCTGTACTACTCACCAGCCAAATATTTATTTATGAGAGATCCTCACTGAGATGCTAAGAGACAGAACTCTGGGGATTAGGTGGCTAAACTGAAATTCTTGCATCTCAAAAAGAGATGCATAGTCCAGGACCATTTTTAGAAACAACTTAAGATTCTGTCCAAACCCAGTTGCCACGAAAACACAAAGAATCTAGTATTTGGATAGACTTTTATAATGCCCAAGACTTAGGTTGCCATATATACTAGTCAGATTAAGCAACAGATTCAGAGTTTAAAAAAATATTAATACCTAAAATATCTAAATGCTTAGATTACAGATAAATAATATCTATTCATATCTAAAAATAAGCTGCAATTTCCTCTAGCAGACAGGATGCTGAATCTTACCTCTTCTAGTTTCAAACTACTCTATGAATCCGTGTGTATCAGCACAATTTCTCTGTTCTCTGTTCTTATGGGGTCTTATGTCAGTGAGATACGTTTTAATCCCTAGTCACAGAAAAAGATACTAAGTATTTGCAGCCACTAAAACTGTGCTTTGATCTGATTTCCCGATCACAATTATTTCTTTTGTAGGTGTTTCTTAGCAGAACTGAACTGTGAGAGTGTGTGTACAGCATTAAGGACAACTGTTACAATGTGTAAAGATATGTTGGAGTCTAGTAAACTCCATGAAAGATGTAACCAGAGCTAGCAAAAAGTGTCCAGATAGTACGCTTTGAAAGAATAGCAGTAATACTCAAGAGCATTTTTCAGAAGTTCCCAGATATCTGCCTGGGAATTGGTATTTACAAATAAAAATGTAGCAAAACAAGAAAACTCACAGCTATTCTTCCTATAAAATTCAGAAGAAGTGGATTTCTGAGAGGCTGTATATTTCAACTTTAAAAGGCTAAAGACAGTGATTTCCAAAGCTTTTCCAAAAGGGCATGACTAAAGGGAATATTTTTTTAGGTGAATCCAAAGAACTCCTTAGCTTCTGGTAAATAGGAGAAATCAGAATTTTTAAACACACTTTCACACAGAGCC